>NW_028274816.1:30895000-31060000 GCF_037043125.1 Eumetopias jubatus | reverse complement strand
CAGTTCTTCTGTGGCCCATTTGCCACCAGTTGGATGGTTTTGAGAAGTGGGGAACTCTATTCATTTCGTCAGGTCACGGACAGATACACAAAAACAAAAACAGAGTCTTCACATTAGTCCTGCACAAAAATGATCATTGGACATAATTAAGCAGCGATGTGCACCGGCTGTGGACATTTAAAGACAATCCTTCCAACTGTCTTTTCTCCCCAACAAGCCCTGCTCACTCAAGTGTTCAGGTACTCAGTTACATTCAACACAGACTAATTCACTTATCCTCAACAAGTGGGCTATTGATTTTTGCCTCTTTACAGAACAGCTTGGGGCTTTCTGAACGACAATAGCGTCTCCTATTCAAAAAAAATCCTGCCGTTCTGGGGAAATGCCCTTTCACTCCGCATGGCCAGGCGCACTACACGTTTGCCTGGACTTGTTCCCATATCCACCTCGGAGTCACGAATTCTCATGGTTCCCCTTCACCTTGGTCCAGCAGAACCTGGCACATGTCTTGCCTTTTTAAGCTGGGAGGTCAACAGGATCTGCTTTTGTTCAGTACAGGCTCCTATGAAGGGCACAAGAAATTCCCCGACATAGCAGGACAAGGCATTGCACCCTCATTTTGTGTGTCTGTCTTTTGTGGTAATTGACTGGTGAAAAACACATAGCCTCACATTCAGGTTTTCCAAAAGGCAAAAAAGAGTAAATCCCAAGTAACTATCTATGTGCCATTTTCATATTTATGGTGAATACCATCCTTTACATAAAAATAAAGAAAAAAAATTGGAAAAAATTTGACACAAAACTTTAAATGCACCAAACTGTTTACTTGAATTAAAAAAGAGGAGACTACAAAAAAAGCCAATTTTGGTTGAAAAGAATGATCTGTTTTTAATGCTAATGATGTCACATTTGAATAACAGCCCAGTGGTAAATTGTTAATTCCTTAAACAACCCATGATGACTGGTTGTGGACTATTACTTTTATAGCCATAAATTCTAAATGTAAAGTGAACAATGTCCTTAATTGTTTTTTTTTTTTGGTGGGGGGAGGGGTTAAATACCCCTCCAAATAGACTGCGTCTCCGAACTAGAATATATTTAGACAAAAGGGCATTTGAGTAGCTGCGGTAGGAAGAAAGAAAGATGCCCATCCAATTCAGATGCTGAGTCTATTACAAAAGTTCCTGTTTCAGCTTCATCCTCCACTCGGAGGCATCTGAACTGGCATGTGGGTTAGGGGATGGAATATGGGTGCTGGAAGAAGACGCACGCACGCACACACACACACACACACACACACACACACTCCACCGGAAGGAGCGTTCAATTTAACCAATGAGTGCCTCAACCCTGTTGCATCAGGACCTCTTCCTGTGTCTTTGATGATGAGCAAAGATAGTTGCTTATGTGCATCAGTTGTAAACACTCAAGAATGCTGCGAAGGACAGAACTGGGCCTCCAAGCACAAGTGGCTGGAGTTGTAATTCTGGATAGTGCTGAGTCTCTAAATAATGAAATTTAAAATTTGGGGTTCTTAATGAGGTTGCTCTAAAAAGGATGGGCATCGGATTTTGAAACTCCAGCAGTTTCGAGGAGTCGGGTAGCACAATGGCAATAGAAAACTGGCTATCCCTTTTTTTACAAGGACCAAGGGAAAGGGGGGAAAAAAAGGCTGCCTGGAGTGGCCTTGCCTCCCCTTGGCCGAGGATGGAAAAGCAAGGACACCCTTGACAAGAGCTCTGCCTTTGTGTTCTGCTCCTGGAGAATTTTTTCTTCTTCTTCTTCTTAGGGCTAAGAAGTCAAATCACCAAGTACTGATTACCTACAGCCTGTGCGAGGACAGCACACCTTGAGGGAGACAGAGGAAGCAGGAGTCTGGAGAGACAGGGCTAACATTTACAAAAATAGTTGGGGGGGAAGGATGGAGTATCAGGTGTCATCAAGTGGCAAGATTAGAGGATACAGACACCTCAGCCATTCCTAGACTTTTAGAGTTAAGTTCTAGTAAAATTAAAAGGGGAAAAAAAAAAAAAGAAAGAAAGAAAAAAGGGACTGCTGATGTAAACTTCTCAACTTTTCATTTTGCCAGTTAAAGACGTTACAAAGAAAACAGAGAAAGTCCATAAAAAAGGGGGGAAAAGAAAGGGAAAAAAAAGGAAGGAAAAAGTAACTTCCATTTTCTGTCATCTTTTTCTAAAGAAAAAGACACTTTACATTAAAAAAAGGGTGGGTGAAAGATACAATTCTAAAATAAATGACAGTTTAAAAAACAGATACGATAGGCTTCTGAGAAATTCATTTTGTCTATATTTTTCTCTCTTCCAAACAGCCTGGTGAGAATTTTGTCACAGATGGGCTTCAGGGAGCTGACAGATGATGACTGTCTTCCGCTCATCCTTGTACCATATCTCGGCACCAGCCTGGCACACACGAGCTCCATGAATATTTGCTGAATAAACGAGGGGTCGTATTTATAAATGAACATCTGCTAAGGAAAGCATTCACGCGGGTGGGGAGCCAGGGGTAAAAGGACAGTGCGGCCGACCACGAAATGTGTCGGCCCGGTGGGGAAGATAAGGAAAGGCATCCCCAGGAGTTAGAACAGCTGGAGCCCATGGGAGGCTGGTATGTTGGGACCACACAGCTGCTGAAGAGCTCCTCAATGGTGGTCAGCATATTCCAAACGCAGGTTCTCAATTCTGAGGTTGTCCCCGGAGATTCAGAGAGGAGAGTGGTCACTTGGTATCTCCGTCTCAACCCCGTTAGGTCCAAGCAGTTAAGCAACAAAGCGGTGTTAAGAGAAAAAATTCATGACACTCTTTAAGAACAGTAAGGCAGACTTAGTTCAGAGGGACGACCTCATCTGTGTGGGGACTGCTGCAATGTGGTTTTGTAGCAGGAAAGAGACACTGGACTCAACAGCGAATACAATAAGGCAAAATGAGGATTTCAGGATTTCGTGGTTCAGGAGCAAGGCAGGGGTGGTGCCAAGGGTCAGTGGAAAACTACTAAGAGAGCAGGGCAATTCTTACTAATTCTTGACCTCACAGGATTCCTGCTGGAGGCAGGCCAAGGGTGATCAGATAGTGTCTGGGGGACGGGCTGGGGGTGGGGTTGAGAAAGACGATCAGATATTGAGCTTGAGCGTGGGGGATTCTTGCTAAAATGGAGCTATGCCAAGAAAGGACACGGAAGACAAGGCCTAGTTGGGAAGAGGATTCCAAGGAGCCTGACTGAGGCTTGGTCAAGTAGAGGCCCTTTGTCAGTGATCTCTTTCAACTTCATCTCAGAAGTTCTGTTTGTGTGTTTGTTTTAATGCATATGGTTTCCTGTGCTCACTCACCGGGCACTATTTCCTGACCATCACAGTGGGATCTCTGTGATGCAGGTGAGACTGGGAAGAAGGCAGGCCTTGGGGTCAGAGAGGCCTGAGCAGTGACTTAAACTCTGAGCTTCAGAAGCCTCATCTGTGTGACGCAAATAACGTGGCTCGGAGAAGACAATGGACATAAAACGCGCAGCATGAAGCCTGGTCCTGGAGGGGGACGTGATGTATAGCAACTGAAAAAGGAAAAAGAAAAACCCTCATTCCATTTGTTGCTCCACCTCAACTGCATTCGGCATCTCCAAAAATGTGCTGGAGGCTGGAGAGGCAAAGAGTATTAAGTCTGGATGAATTCAAGAACACAGGAAGGTTCTAATCATGGAGATGGGGAAAGGAATGAAGATGAATCCCGCAGTGACAAGTGGAAAATATTACAGACCAGAGAGCAGAGATTCGGGCCCCAGGATTAACACCCACCGCGCCATGTGACTTGTGGGAAAGCGCTCAGCCTCTCTCAACCTCAGTCTTCACATCCGTGAAATGGAGGTAACAACAGTATCTACCCCTAATGGGCTTGAAAGAAGATCCTACAAGAGAAACCATGTAAACCACTTTTTGCAGTGCCCAGCATAAAGTGTTCATTAAAACAGAACAAAACAAAACAAAAACTATGCTTTGTCATTATTATCACTAACACGACGATGATCAGAACAGAATTCTGCTTCAGAAATGTGGCAGGAAGGATATGGCCGCTTTAGAGCTCATTTTATCTTTTGCGTGCAAGAGAGTGAGACCATTAGCACGATGCCTTCCGCTGTGGAACCAGTAAGATCTAACCGGAAGGAAACTTGAGGGTAAAATATGAATGGGAAAATACTAAGGAAACAGGTAACTCCAACAGTCCTCTAAGCTCTGACAAAAGAGTGATTCTGTTAGTGTGATTAGTTCAAAACAGTGTATTAAGCCCAATGGAATCATTTTAAAATAAGACTCTAATTTCAGAAACCTAAGGAAGTCTGCATTTTAATAAGATATTTCATTGTATCCCAAATACAAAACCATTGTTTGCCTGACTCTATAATTTACTGTTAGACACTGCGCTATTACTATAGCAAAATGAAACATGCAGTGATTCCGCTAATAAAACAACTGGATCATAAGGCAAAGCACAGCTCGGCGGTTTGCACAGAGTGGAATACCCCTGGGTAGAGATCTGCATAGTCTAATATTCCCAGTTGAAATTTCACCTTTCTCTACTCTTCCGTGGAGAAAATCATTGAAATAGCCTGCTAACAATACCATTACTGTCTCCCTAACTTAATCCTTTGTTCCTTCCAAAGAAAAGACCGCCGCTGATTATGAATATTCCACTCCACAATTTCCATCAATTAATATACTACCGTGTTCTTATTATGGTATTAAAAGCTTCTTGATTTACATTAGAAAGTATATATTTTACACCACGGGTAAAGCTATTTCTTCCCCTTTAACGGAAAGTGCTTATATAAAAAGAACTTACAATTTGGAAAATGGATGAGGGGGGTGTGGATAATTGTTTGAAATAATACATTCTATTCTTCTTCCTGGTTTTTCTCCTCTCTGCTGGGGAATTCCTATTCCCTGGTCAAGGAAGGCAGGACAGCTCTCCTTGATCACCTTTGTCCTTTAACCTTCTACCTGAGAAGAGACATGCTAAGCTGAGCTGGTGCTGCTTCCTGGGGGCTGCTTCCATCTGTCCATGGAAAGCAGAGTTTATAACTCACCTTTCACAAAAACCCAAAGAGTCAATGAGAGGTCCAGGCTCTTCCGGAGGAATAAAATTAAGCAGGTAGCAAAGAAGAAAGGGATCTTGGTGATAGAGAAAGAGTTCTGTTTGAGTCTAGAGAGAGGACAACTTGGATCTGCCTCTCCATCCTCACTATACAGGGAACCAATTGACCCTGGCTCCCCCATCCCTGGAGTCCCGGGCACCTTATGTGTAGAAGCAAGGTTTTCATGTCCAATCCCCAAATACTCTGGAAACCCAATGAGGGTGCATGTAGGCAATGCTTCTCATTGCGGATGGGTGCTAGAGGCCCTGGAAGGAAAGGTAGTGCTCTGCCCTCTTCCCAAACGTGTCCAAAGCCACAGATGCCCCTGCAAGGACTGAGATGGCCATGGGGGTTGGCTTGCAGGCTCCTCCCAGCCACCTTGGGAAGAGGTGTCTAGACCCAAATCATCCCTATGATGATCGCTGAATCCGTTCTAGACCACTGGTTCGGAGAACTGAATGCTATCAAGGTGGTTGTTCAGACAAGTCGAGTTCTAGAACTCTCTCCATGGCCTGTGTTCAGGGCTCATGTTTGTAATGCCCCATCGTCCTGTTGTAATTTTAGGGTGTTTTCATCAGCCACAGAGGTTTACCAACGAACCTGTAAGATTCTAGCCTCAGAGCTGCCACTAGCTACTTCGCCTCTCTGGATGTCGCGCCACAAAACAAGGAGGTTGGCTCTGACAGGAAGTCACATCTGGCATCCTGCACCCAGTGTCCATTCCTCAGGCACAGAGGACTAACCCATGCATGGAGGGTTAAAAAAAAAAAAAAAAGGCAAACTGGTTACCAACATTAAAAAATGGGGAGACTCCGTGTAAAAACCCCGAGTCCCCGTTTCTCTTTAAAAACCACCTCAGCAACACAGGGCTAAAGCCTGTTACTCTTATATTCGAGTCTCCACTTGGCCCCTTTCTCTTATCCACATGAACCTACAGGGGAACCGCACAGCACCTCTGAGTCCTAAAAATGCTACAGTTCAGACACTGTCATGTAGACAGCAGCTGTCCTTTTCTAAGACACACCCATCCCAGAGCATGTCTGCAAGACCCAGAGAGTGGGTCACCTTATAAAGACTCTCTTCAGCATCCCTGGGTCAGGTGGGGCAACACTTCTGCCCACCCCCCCACGGCCTGCACACTCCACTTGCCAAACCTAAGGTGTCCGGGGATGCGCCCTGGCACACCTAGTTCTCCAGGTGCTGCTCCGAGACGGGATGAAATGATGATTGACAGTGTTGGGTTTTGCTGTATTTCTCATAAAACTGTGTCAGTAATGATTAAATGGCAAGGACTAAAAAGAGATGGAGGTACTCCCCCCTCCTGAAGCTGTGTCTACACACGACCAGAGCTGTCCATGGGGCCAGCTTAGTCAAAAACACCAGTCACAGGGGCTCTGTGATTGAACTGACAGGCTGATTCCCCCAGCCATGGAAGGCAGAAGGCAGCCTTGGGCTATGGCTGGGGGCAGGGCAGCCGGCCCTTTGGTTTCTTTCCCATTTAAAGCACTTTGCAGAGTCTCCTGCTCAAGGTAGAGATTCAGTTCAATGTCTGTGGATTGATTGATTAATTTAAAGCCCCTGAGAGATCCCGTAGGTTCACAGATAAAGCTAGACCGAGGTGAAAATTTTCCTGTCTTCCTCAAAAGGAAAATGTTCAAGAAGCAGCTCCCTAATTGGAGATGATTTACATTTCTGTCTTGATGTCAGACCTGGAGGAGTGGATGAGAGCCTCCATCAGCAACCACGGTCCAGTCCCCGCAGCTACAGGGTCCAGGTTCTTGCCTGACATGTTCGAAACATAGGCCTGCTTCCGTAGCCACAAAATGGGGTTTGGTTTAGATGTAGCGGGCTAAATAAGTTTTGGCCTCGATGCTCTCTCTAAGCAAGTCACTGGAACTCCCCGTGCCTTAGTTTCCGCAATGAGAAATGGGGATTTGAGTGAACTACTGATGTCAAGGGCTAAGCACAACGTCAGGCACAGAACAGATGCTTGCCCAAAGGTACCTTTCTTATGAAGGAAATGGTGACCACATCAGTTACGAGCTCACCAAAGAGAAGCTAAGACTCCAGGGGCCACTCAAACTCAGATGAAAGTGCCCCCAGTGCCCTTTTGGGGTGCTTCACAGCCACTCGGATATTCATGCCTTTTGCATTTTAGTGGAGAGGTGCCGGTACCCTGCATCATCTAGCACGGTCATTCCGAAAGATTTCCTTTCAAAATGTGTGCTGCCAATCGCCATGAAACACACCAAACCAGGAGACATTCTGGGGTCTCGTACAGTATCTACTCAAAAGCTAGCCTGGTTAAGGCATCCTCAAAATCTCTCCCCCAATGAAGATCTCTCACACTGGAGAGAGATCTCTAGCTACTTACTGAATTGTATCACAGCAAAATGACCAAAACGCACAGGGGTTGGGGAGGGACAGGGGGTGGGATATGAAGTTAATAACACCTTATAAATTCAATTTGCATTCCCCTCTCGATTTTAAGCCAATCTACATGGGTTTTCCAAAATAAGCAGTCATTTGAAATCCTCCCACGTGATAGACGGGCTTACACATTTTAAAACTTCGTCCCTTTAACAAACCAAACCACACAATGTGGTTTTAACTGGTTCTAGAATATTCTGATAGTGAAATATTTTCTGTTTCTGGGCCAGAACTGGTCATTTCTTCTTGAGAATATGATGTTTGAAAATCAGTTCCTCCTATTATAGATTTCTCCCTCAGCTTGTAGAAAATCCATGATTCCCTAAACATTGGTCTTTGAAAGCACATTGACTAAAATCTTCATGCTTAATTCATGAAGCGCAGTCTGGAGATTAGTGGAGCTGGACATAGACCAGGAATACTTTATCATATTCTAATAGGCAGAGGCTGAAAATTGCATTTCTAAAGCTACAGTATTAAAGGGCATACCGCAAAACATGACCCAAACATAACTCAGTAGTTTTACAGTGTCTGAAAAGGCTTTGATATGATAAAGTATGCTGACGAGAGGAATAAACACAGCTAGAAATTTCTGAATTTAAAAAGGTAAAGGAGGGGCTTGACAAACATTCACTATATTCGTGGAAAAATATATATTATAAACTCATATACTGTGATTCCTATTAAACACGTATTGACTATAGAGTCATGCTATGGAAGATCACTAGAGCACCAAAATTTAGAGGTTTGGAAAGCACAAAAGCATGAGAAATGAAAGAAAATAAATAAAGCAAGCCTAATGAGGTTAATTTAAAGGTTTCCAGGAAAATCTAAGTGCTGGCTTTTCAACCTTTCTTAAAACAGGTCACCAGTGCTGTTTCTGAAAGCAGAAAGAAGCAATGCAGAAGGGAGGTGGGAGATGGCACAAATGCTTCATGGTAAATCAGGGACAATGCTCTGAAAATGGTGCAGGATAAAAGCCCTCCCTTGTGCAGGCAAAACTTGTCTGCAAAATGATGGCGATATGTACAAAGCAACCATAGACTCCAAAGTAGAAATCAGCAGTGCTTACGGCACCGAGTGCGGTGCCTGGCACACAGCAGGCACTAAGAACTGACTGACTGACTGGTTGATTGGTATGTGAGGGAGAAAGAAAGCAATGGCAACAGACCCTGTGCATGCCACAAGAGTTCAAGGCGACTCCTGGATCTGCTCTACTGAGCGCTCACTAAGCTGTTTTCTCCTTAGAAAGTCAGGCACTTATTAAAACAAATGAAGCGCTAGGTCAGGAGCAGTTTTCACAAAGTAGCTTCTGGACTCGAAGCACCCAGACCCACAGGAAGCTCCAGAATTTCTATGCAGGAGAAGGGAGAAGGGCACGATTGGATCAGAAAAAGAGGAGGTGCTGGACCCAAAGGATTTGTCTTTAAATTGCATCTCCACAGCTAGCACGTGGGTATTAAATTGCACGCTTATTTGGCAGGGGTGCTTTGGAGATTGGGCTGATGTGAGGTGTGTGACCCCAACCCCTCAAAGCCAGCCCTCATCACTGCGGAGATCAGAGAGAAAAGATCAGAGTGGCCGAAACCCTGCTGACTTTTGTCATTTTCTTTTTACAGGTGGGCATTCACAAGGCTCCCTTCACGCACTTCATGAAGCAGGGCTTATCCTCACACTTTCGACCAGGTCCTGTTTACCTCCCAACCAAACCTCAGTGCTGGCCTCCAATGGCACGGTGCATGCTTTCCCCCCAGATGGGCCCTGACATCAGTCACCTTGGAGTGCACATGACAGCACATCCACTGGTCTGGCTCTCTTCCTCTTCAGCTGCCTGGCTCTGCTCACCCCTCAGGTCCCTGTTGGCTTCATTCCTGGAAGCCACCTTAGCACCCCCGATGTGCCTGCCCCAGGCTGGACTAGCTAGTCTTGCTGCAGGTTTCCAGAAGGCCCCATGTCTTCCTCACCATAAGCCCACTGACACCATAATTACTGCACACCTCCCCCAGCAGAACATCAGCTCTTGAAGGGCATCTTGACAGGCACCCCACTGTCTCCCCAGGCCAAGCAGAGAGCCTGGCAAGGTCTCAAAATATACTGATTGCATGAGACAAATGAACAAATGACGGCAGTGAGTCCCAAATACCCAACCCTACCGGGAGACTGCAGACATCATCCTTTGTTTTACTGCACTTTCAAAAAGATAAATAAATAAATAAAGCCTATTGTGTCTAGTACGTGTGTATGTCAGGTATCATTATAGAAAACTGAAGAAGAAAAATGAGAAGAAGAAAGAATGAAAAACTAACCAAATTCCCACCAAGTAGTCTTTTCTCCCTTTGAGTATACATTTTACCCCCTTGGAACACAAAGGTTCTTTCCTACTCTACTGAGTTCAGATTTCTGACAGGAGCTACTGATGAGCCACTCCAACGCCATTCTGAGTACAGGTAACACATCAAGGCATCCTCACTGGCTGACCAAGAGGCAGGGAGCCCTACCTGCTCCATCTTGAGTACATCATTTACCTCTGGCAGGTCATGGGGCCAGGGGACAGAGACCAAGGACCACTGTGGAGAGATTTAGCCTTGCACGCAGCCCCTGGCAGTCATGACTATGTATGTTTGTCGCAAAGACATGGCATGGCCTTGAACAATGCATGGTCCCAACCAAAACTGCACATCATGTGCTGGAGGGAGAGGGGAGTCGTGCAGGTGCCAACTGTGGGGATTAAAAGAAAGAGAAGACTCTCAGATGTGAGCCAGGAGCAACGGACCATGGTTCCAGTCTCAGGAAAGAGGAAAGGAAGCATTTCTAGTTGTTGCTGTCCTTGCGGCTTCCTTTGTCCCACCCCTGCTGGACATTCTGTTGGGAGGAAGATGCCGAAGTCTAAGTCTATGTCTTCAGCAGCTGTAGGCAATGATGTATGGATGGCTCTCCCCATTCTCAGTGGCTGCTTTTGCAAGGACTGCAATGTCTTCTGATACAACAACCACTGCTGGAGCAGCCCCATGTGCACCGCTGCCTCTAGCCAGGGCCCTGAGCTCCACCCCACCCCAACAAAGTGCTCTTTCCCCAAACAACTCTGGGTCTCTGGGCCAGCTCCCTTTTCCAGGGAGCAAGAATGAAACTTCCAAGAGTTAGGATGGGGTTATTGCAACAGGAAACAACTATTTCCCAGAGACATCAGCTCTTCTTATTCCCTTAATTATACTTCTTTACTTGCAGTATGCATCAGCTACTATTTAAATAAACAATGAGGGGTTTCAAACAGAGAAACTATGAAAATGAAATTGCTTTAATTTATATCCCAAGGGGCTGAGGCTGTAGAGTTTTCTGAATGCCAAGTAAATAAATAAAAACTTAAGTAAGTGTCAAGTTGGAGGTGGCCTCTGAGTTGTAAAATGGGACAGAGGAGGCAAGTGTGGCCCAGGACAACTTCTAGGTTCTAAGCTCCCTGTGTGATGGCCCAGGTTCCTTTCTGTACTCTCTGGAATACAGAACTGCACCAGAAATATCAGCCACTTCTGGAAGGGAGGTGGGAATGACATGGTTTATGTGATCCAGAAATGATGAGTCAGAACAAACCCAGGAGCGAGACCGCCCTTATGGGTTTTGGACCGTGGCAGGGTAGGCAGGGTAACCTGTGTTCCAGCAGGCATGAACAAGCCAAAAATCAACAAGACAACGCTGGGGTCCATCTTCAGCCCTCTTTGTCAAGAGTCCGGGAACATGAAGAGAGGTATTGCCGAAACAAATACAAGAGTATGAGCTGATTTGAGTTCTGCTACTATGGAAGATTGCTGAAAATAGAGGAGTCCAGGGAAATCTCCAGGATTGACTTTGCAATGCTGCATGGGGCGATATGAACTGATATATGCATATATGCACATGGGTTTGCTTCCTATATGGGGTTAAAAAGGTCCCGAGGATCCTAGGAGATGAGGACAGGTTACAGGATAGGCATTAATAAGGCAGGGGAAAGAGAAGTTGGGAAGAGGCTTTATAATGCCCTTGCTGGGGACTTTCTAAACCTCTTTGTTGTTGTTGTTGTTGTTGTTGCAACAGGCAGGCTCCTGGGATGCTGCCAAGGAGCAGGGTCACTGGGTTTGCAGTGTGGGGTGAAGGCATGCAAAAGTCTTCCTTGCCAGGTGTAACAGAAAAGTCCGAGGAAGGACTTGGGAGAGTCCAGGTTTTATGTGTGCTCAGTCCTTAATCGGGACTGAGAGGGCAACCGTGACTGGCTAGATCTGGGTCATGTGCTCTTCTTTGTGCTTGGGGGGTCACAGTGGCTATTTTAAGATCAACGGCCCCATGTCCACCAGGAAGAGTGAGCTAGGTGTTTCCCAAAGGAAAATAGGGCAGTGTGAGTAGCTCACATGTGATGGGAAAAAAATACTGGGCAGACACAACTTCAGTTACAACAATAAAAAACTCAAGATAAAGCCCCATGATCTTTGAAAGAACCAGGATACGGTACAAGGGAGAAAGTTAGGATGGGGCAGGGCCGCCTAGTGCCTTAGCACACAGGGGCTGCCAAAACACAACACCACAGCCCGAGGAGCTGATAAACGACAGAAACATACTTTATCTCACAGTTCTGGAGGGTGAGAAGTGCCAAATCAAGGTATCGGCAGATCCAGTGTCTGGGGAGTTGCATACTTTCTGGTTTTTGCTGTGTCTTCACAGGATGGAAGGAGCCAGAGAGCTTTGTGGGGTCTCTTTCATAAGAGAAGGCTCCACACTCATGATCTAACCACCTCCCATCAGCCCCACCTCCTATGCGATCACACTGGAGATTAGGTTTCAACCCATGGATTTTAGGTAGGCACCAGGATTCAGTCTACAGCACCTGGTGGGGTAGAAGCTGCTGGTGTGTCTCAAATATTTATGTCCCCTTCTGCCTTGGCTCCAGAGCTTCTCCATCTCCCCAGGCCCACTGGAGCCAGGACTGAAGGCTGCATTTCCCACGCCCCCTTGCAGCTGTCTGTTTAGCCGAGTGACTATCTCCTGGCCACTGAGAAGCAAGCAGAGGCGTCTGCTGGGGCTCTCAGAGGGCTCCTTGAAAGGGAGAAAGTCTCCATTCCACCTTTTCTCCATCATGCTGCCTGGTCCTTCTGGACCAGGGGGTCATGGTGAAGATGGAGGCAGCGCTGCAAAGCAGAGAGGAGGAGCCTGGGTCCCCAGTGATGGTGTGGAGTGGCTACACCAGTGCTGGAGTATTCATTTCTGGTTTTCCTTTGCATGAAAGAATTTACCAGTCTGGTTGGGTCCTTGTTACCAGCAGCCAAATGGGGTTCCTAACTCACATGGCTGGGCTCCAATCCAGGCCCGCCATGATTCTCCAGGCCCGGTTTCCCAGCACTTGCTGGCGGCTGACAAGAGCTCTACGGTTGCCTCTTCTTCCTACTCCTCCTGCTCCTGCCAACAGAGTCTCTGAGAATCCAGGTGCTGGAGAGACAATGCCCTGTCCTAACTAAGCAAATGTTTCCATTCTTACCGCATTTATAATCTCCCTGCATGCCTATATCCTTATGGCTCCCATTTAACTTAGAAACTCTCAAGAAACTATATTTAGTACAATATCATTAAGTGACTGCTTCACTGTATATTTGATATCATGCAGTCCTTCCCCAAATACCAGCTATCTACACAACATATATATTTTCTATTTGGCAAATTAGAATCTGACCTTTAACCAGTGATACGGTCAAAAAAGAACAAAAATAACACATCTATTTTGCAAGAAGCTTCCTTGTCTTCCAGATTTTTTCACAGGCCATGATGTGCTTTATGTTCACATATGTACATCATATATTGTAATACGAAATGGATATTGACTGCAGCTGAGGTGAATATCCACATGTATTGACCTCAGAGGTAAATATTGACTGAGACAAAGGTAAAATCGATGCTTACCTTGAGGGATAATAAATCTGGATATCTATTGAAATAAGAAGTCAATAGGCACATTGTTACAAACACTCGTGGTTATAGTAGCTTGAGCACATTTGTACAGTGAGTGGTTGCAGACTGTTTTCTGGAAAATCAGGGGCAGTGGTAGGAGTTCGCAAAGGCTGCACTGACAGACTTTTCAACAGCTAGCACCACGCCAGGTAAATAATCCCACCTGGGCTGTCAAAGGAAATAGTCCAGCCTTCATCTTCAGGAAGCAGTTACTGAATTAGGCATTTACGTTGGTAATTTCAGTGTGTCTTCCCCATAGGAGAAAAGACTGCCATGGTTATTCCCATTTTACAGCATGGTAAACTGAGGCTCAGAGAACTAGAGAAACTCATCTGAGATCACAGAGATGATAAACGGTGATGCCCTGAATTCAAAAACAACCGCCTAGTGTTGAGTTGGGTATTTTTCTGCCACATCACAGTCTCTTGATAAGAACTATGGAATGCGGACTCAAGGTGGAAGAAATAAGTGTCAGAGAAGGGTGAATGCAAAGATTGGAGGGGGTGAGAAAAGATCTCTTTGCTGTAGAAGGGTCTTACAACTTCTCTGCTATAGTGGCCAAGACATCTCTATGAACCCACTTCCCATTACTGTTGTCAATCATCATCACTATTATAGCTACATTTTGGTGAGTTGTGACCCTGCACCAGGTACTATATGAAGTGTCTCATTTTGATGAACTCTCATATCCCTATAAGGTCATGTAGCAGGTACTTGGTTATCTACCCAGTACCCATCCCCCATGTCCCCCTTGATGACCAAGCCCCCTCCACCACATAACTACAACTGGGCTGAGAATCTTCAGTGGCTTTAAGCTCCCCATCGGGGCAGGTCCAAAGGCTTTACTAGGGACTGTCTAGATATAGGTGTTTTATAAAATTCTGGCCAATGAGGTGTCAGCAGTAAGGCTGTTGAGGGACTCTGGGGGAAAATTCCCTTGTTCATGAGAGATACACCCAAGAAGAGAAGGTACCTTTGTCCTCCAACACTATGCTCTTTGGTTATGATGTCTGGAATTGCTGAAACCATACTGAAAATGTGAGGGGGACTCTAACTAGGGAAATGCTGATAAAGAACCTCAGGGCAGTGGAGGCAGATCATGGTGTGTCACCATTATGACCATCCTGCTTCTGGACTTCAGATTAGGTGCGGTAACACATTTTAATACTATTGAAATCACTGCAAGTTGAGTTTCCCGCGATCTGCAGCCCAAAGCGTCTCAACTGATACAAGTAGGGGCCATCTTATCCCCTTTTATACACAGAGAAACTTGAGCTTAGGGATGTTGAGTGTAACATGCAGCCAACTAGGACCGTCTAAGTCAGTCTTGAGTTCTTAACCGCTCCTCTGCAACCACTCCCATATGAGGCGTATAGCATGATCTAATGGAAATCAGGTCCTGCAAAAGAAACCCACTAGAACTGGCATCAATCCCCTTGCAACTCCTTTATGTATGCACTGTATGAGATGAAATCTCTCAATACTTAACTGAGTTACAAGACATTTCTCTCTGTCCTAACATATAATTTGCAGGAGAATGTGGTTTCCTCAACACCTTACCACTGCAATTTACCACATGGCTTCTGCTCAACAAATACACTGTATGCTTTCAATGCTCCCTCCCAACCTCCTCCTTGCCCTCCTTCCTCCCTCCCCAACCTCCTCCTCGCCGTCCTTCCTCCCTCCCCAACCTCCTCCTCGCCGTCCTTCCTCCCTCCCCAACCTCCTCCTTGCCCTCCTTCCTCCCTCCCCAACCTCCTCCTTGCCCTCCCTCCTCCCTCCCCAACCTCCTCCTTGCCCTCCTTCCTCCCTCCCCAACCTCCTCCTCGCCCTCCTTCCTCCCTCCCCAACCTCCTCCTCGCCCTCCTTCCTCCCTCCCGAACCTCCTCCTCGCCCTCCTTCCTCCCTCCCCAACCTCCTCCTCGCCCTCCTTCCTCCCTCCCCAACCTCCTCCTCGCCCTCCTTCCTCCCTCCCCAACCTCCTCCTCGCCCTCCTTCCTCCCTCCCCAACCTCCTCCTCGCCCTCCTTCCTCCCTCCCCAACCTCCTCCTCGCCGTCCTTCCTCCCTCCCCAACCTCCTCCTCGCCCTCCTTCCTCCCTCCCCAACCTCCTCCTCGCCGTCCTTCCTCCCTCCCCAACCTCCTCCTCGCCCTCCTTCCTCCCTCCCCAACCTCCTCCTCGCCCTCCTTCCTCCCTCCCCAACCTCCTCCTCGCCCTCCTTCCTCCCTCCCCAACCTCCTCCTTGCCCTCCTTCCTCCCTCCCCAACCTCCTCCTTGCCCTCCTTCCTCCCTCCCCAACCTCCTCCTCGCCGTCCTTCCTCCCTCCCCAACCTCCTCCTCGCCGTCCTTCCTCCCTCCCCAACCTCCTCCTTGCCCTCCTTCCTCCCTCCCCAACCTCCTCCTTGCCCTCCTTCCTCCCTCCCCAACCTCCTCCTCGCCGTCCTTCCTCCCTCCCCAACCTCCTCCTTGCCCTCCTTCCTCCCTCCCCAACCTCCTCCTCGCCGTCCTTCCTCCCTCCCCAACCTCCTCCTTGCCGTCCTTCCTCCCTCCCCAACCTCCTCCTTGCCCTCCTTCCTCCCTCCCCAACCTCCTCCTTGCCCTCCTTCCTCCCTCCCCAACCTCCTCCTTGCCCTCCTTCCTCCCTCCCCAACCTCCTCCTTGCCCTCCTTCCTCCCTCCCCTTCTACGAGGACAATTCCATTTATTCCTTAGTGAGCAGCAAAAATGATAGTAGACTTAGATGTTTCCTCCGTCCTCTTGACCATCACCACCATACTGGATCTGCCTTCCATACCAGTAAAACACTTTGATGGACCTTTTATAAGAGGATCCAAACACACCAGACGCCTTCACTAGCCCTCAACATAGTGCCTAGTATCTACCAGGCATTGCTAGCTTTTTCTATATGCATTTTTCTTCATAAAGGCAGGTATCATTTCATTTTAGTTCTGTAATCCTAGGACCTATCACAGTACCTGACACAGAAAAATCACAGAATTCACCAATAATCATAGACTTCAGTAGGGTAAAAGAGGTCATGTACAGTGAAGTTCTTTTGAAAAATTCCAGCAAATACCAACTTCTTTGGGAAGACCTCTTACCCTAGAGTCGTCTATCTTTTCTCATCTTCCAGCTAAGAAGAACATCATGGTTAATGCCCTTATTTCTTATTCTTCATAAAGAAAAAAATAAAACAAGCCAGCAGACAGGTTATGAAACCGTTAAACTAGGGGCAGCCAAAAGAAAGTGAAGAGTCACACACTGTAAGTTCCATTTTTACCCTTACAGGTCTGTATTTTTATAGGAAATCAGGGCACTTTATCAACCAATTATTGGTTATCTTTATGTCATTACAAACCCATGCTAACCAGCTGCCTCTGCTGCAGCTTCTTTGCAGGGCCAGGGCCTGAGTGAGGAGACAGTGCAGGAGGCACTGAAGAATCCCATCTGCTGAGGAGCCCAACAGAGCAAAAAGGCAAAGAAAGGAGGGGGGGTTTGTTCTATTTTGTTGAGCTGGTACATCCACCTTCTCCTGTCCTCAGACATCAGAGCTCCTGGTCCTCACGCCTCTAGTTTTGGAATTACCCCATCCTTCCCCACTGGTTCTCAGGCCTCTGGACTCAGACTGAAGACTGAATCATACCACAGTCTTTCCTGTTTCTCCAGCTCACAGAGGGCAGATCGTGGGACTTCTCAGCCTCCATAACCATGTGAGCCAATTCCTGCTCTATTTATCTGTCATCTATCTCTCCATCTATCTATATCTTATTGGTTGTTTCTCTGGAGAATCCTAATTCCACTGACTGGGTCAGAGGAAATAAATGTCTCAATATGGTGGCCATGGTCCCAGAGACAGGCATTGCAAAATGGCTACTAGACAGTACAGATGGGAGACAAAGGAGGGAGTTGTCATGTCTTCCTGATAAGGCCAAGGTTCTCCTCATCCTTCTCTTCTACCACCATTATCACCATTACCAGCCCCACAAGAAAACCTGTGCTTCCCTGCAGGGACCATTCCAGATTTCTCCCTTTATCTCCAGCATCTTGTCTGGTACCCAGAAGGGTGCTCAATCAGTTGATGTTAAATGAATAAAGTGGTAAAAGCATTAAGTGGCACCCAGGACATCTCAGCAGGCAGGAACACTGGACAGCGGCTCAGCAGACAGAATGACCTCAACCTTCTCTGTACCTCCATGTCCTCATCTAGAAAAAGCGAACTAACCAGTGCTGCAAGGGGCTTTGTTTATTCCAGGATTCTAGCGATGAGAACCTCTCTCCCGCTCATGACCTGCTTCGAGCAAGTTATGAGGCCACTTCCCAAATAAGCTTCAGGGTCTAAGAAAGGATGGATTTTGTTGCTGGGCAAGAGTTTCCTGAGAGCAAGGCTCACTGGAGTACATAGTGGCCACATCCCATCCCTCAGGATGTCAACTAAGCATTTTACCAACGGCAGCCTCAGGAAATCAGGCTGTTAATTTAATGCAGTGGCCTGAATCTTCATTATCTGCACCCAAAACCCATGAGTCAGGTCTCCCTCCGGCCAAATGCCACAATCTGTTTGAGTCTGGGGCTTCTGTCACGTGGACAGTATTTCAAAGGCTTCAGCAGGAGCAACTGAGCCACCAGGGAAAACCTGGCCACTTATCTGGCCGATACCTGCCCTCCCTGCACCCATGCCTGGCAGCCAGCAGCAACACAAGGGTCAGCTCCACGGAGAGGTGCAATCATGGCCACACAAGGAGCAGACACCCAATGCTGAATGTAACTGCATGGTCACAGGAGTATTTTATCTCATTACAACTGTAAGAGAAGAGGTGAAGTCCCTTGTAAACACTCTGATCCTTTCTAAAAGCAAGGCCTGCTTCATTTACATAACCACCAGTAAACACACCGAAAAAGGACGTCACTTAAGAGACTTAATATTGGGCGCCTGGGTGGCTCAGTTGGTTGGGCGACTGCCTTCGGCTCAGGTCATGATCCTGGAGACCCGGGATTGAGTCCCGCATCGGGCTCCCTGCTCAGCAGGAAGTCTGCTTCTCCCTCTGACTCTCTTCCCTCTCGTGCTGTCTCTCATTCTCTCTCTCTCGAATAAATAAAATCTTAAAAAAAAAAAAGAAATGCAATAGATTTAAAAAAAGAGACTTAATATTTCCTGGCAGCAATGAATTGGCATTCACTGGGCCACTCTGCATCTTTACCAGGAAGAAGTCTTGGCACAAGAATATAAAATAGTTCAAAACTGCATTGGCTAACCAGTAGACGTTTGTCTGCACCTCCTCAAAAACAAGACAACGGCTGTGATGAAGCACCTGTCTGTCTGGGGTTACTTAGCTCCTTTACTCCCTACACCAGTGCGTCAGAATGCCCCATGGGTTCAAGGCCAAAGAAAATGACATTTCTTCTGATCAACATCTCTGTTTACAGTAATCAGGAGAGGGCAGTGAGCTAGTCTCAGGATGCCAAGTGATCGCTTGTTTTCAGGATAATCAGTAAGACGCTTATCTTGAAAGATTCATGCAAGTTTGGAATCCATTATGAATGGGATAATGATAAAAGTCTGACAGAGAGTTGCTGGGTATTTTTTTTTAATTCTTTATCAGAGAGTTATCCATTTCATTGGTTTCTTGAAATGTTATACAAATTTTAAAAAAGAATGCACACTATATTATGCCATCATCAAATAGCTAGATTTCCTCATGATTTAATAGGGATTTTCGAATTCAGATGCTATGGAATCTTCGGATAATACCTTTTAGGCTAAAAAAAGGGGGGCGAAGGGGCTCCCCATTGAGGGTATGAAGGGTTACAATATTACGTATAATAAAAGGGCATGAATTTCAGAGTCACACACACCTGAGTCTGAAAGTGAGGCTCCACCAGTTATAGATAGATGACCTTGCTGGGCACATTACTGAACCTTTCAACACTGAAATTCCCCATGTCAAAGAGATGATATCAGCACCTCTATCCTAGGGATGTGGTAAAGATGAAATGAAATTACCACAGTCTCAAACATACAAAATGTTTGTTATTCCTAATGTTAAACATCTGACTTGGTCACCTTGAGCATTCTGAGACACTATTTTTTCATTTCCAAAGTGGGGATAAGGGGCGCCTGGGTGGCTCAGTCAGTTAAGTGTCTGCCTTTGGCTCAGGTCATGATCCCAAGGTCGTGGGATCTAGCCCTGCATTGGGCTCCCTGCTCAGCGGGGAGCCTGCTTCTCCCTCTCCCCTTGCTCCTCCCCCCTGCTCATGTTCTTTTTCTGTCAAATAAATAAATAAAATCTTAAAAAAAAATTAAGTGGGAATAGTAAGTATGCTGCAGCATGGCTGGGGAATTAAATCAGATAGTGAGTAGAGTAGCATCTAATACTTAACTGACACATGGTAGGTACTAAAAATGAAATAATCATATGGGGGAAAACACACTGTTTTTCCTTAACTTCACCCATAATATTTAGGACACCAGATGTGTGTGGTTTTTCCCACACTGACCAATTCTCTGACACCGGCTGAGTGTCCTACAATTCAATTCACTTCTAACATTAGGAAGAATTATCGCACACCCCACAGGGCTAGAGCTCAGGACCACAAGACTGCTCCCACTTCAGATGCCAATCTCAAATTTGGGTCTCCAGGTTACCCAAAACTCCTGTCCAGACTTGGATACACATTGAAAGTTCCCACCACCTGCTCCTCAGGCTCCATAATTTACTACAGCAGCTCACCTGATCTAGGAACACAGTTTACTTACTATTGCCGACTTACTCCAAAGGGTATTTTAAAGGTTATAAATGAACAGCAGATAAAGGGATTCGTAGAATCTGGTGTGGAAGGGTCCTGAGCACAGGAGCCTCTGTCCCTATGGAGTGGGGTGGGCCACCCTCCAGGCGCATGGATGTATTCACCAACCCATAAGCTCCCCGAACCCCATATTTCAGGGCTTTTTATGGACATTTTACTGTGTAGACATGATCGACTATTAACTAACTCACTTTTCCAAAAACCCTCTCTCCCTCCAGAGAATGGGAGGTGGGGGTGAAAGTTCCAAGACAGCTTGGTCATTCAGGTGACCAGCCCCAATCCAGGATCCCATTACCAGTTGCTTCATTAGAACAAAAGACACAACTATCACCCAGGAAATAGCAAGGGTTTGAGGAGCTCTGTGTCAGGTATCAGGGTCAGAGACCAAATATTAGCAGGAGCCAGAGGTAGAGACCAATATATGTATCTCTTATCATGTCACAATAGTATTTAACTAGAAAAACAAAATTAAAAGAGAACTAAGAAATCTACTCTTAACCTCTCCATTTTACAAATAAGGAAATTGAGGCTCAGAGAGCCTTATCTTGTCTCAGGTTACCTGGAGCAATTATTTCGTAGGTGGGCCTGGAACTGAATCTCTTGAGAGCAAGGAAAACCTGCAGCCTGGACGGGGGCACAGGGCAAGAGGCTGCAGAAGGTGAAGCATAATGCAGAGCCCAATGCAATCGACCACGCTCTATCATAACCAGAAATCTGCCTCTGTCTGGGGGGGGAGAGACAGGGAGTGAAAAGAACCAGGCCTCTAGAGAGAAAGCCAAGCCTGAGCGAGGCAAAAAAAAAAAAAAAGGAATGGTGGTGTGAAGTGATTTTGAAGAAGGTACTAGTGAGGCTAAGTCAAGGAGCTGTGGCAAGATCATCATGGCAAAGAGAAGGGAATCATACAGGAAACAGGGAGCCTCCTGGGAGCCCAGGACTCATGGCACTTAATGCCGAGTCCCCCTGGCCAGCAAAAGACTAGCTGGGAGCCCATCAGTGATCCAGCCTTGGGAAGGTGGTCAAGGGCTGCATGAGTGAGCCCCATAACTAAAAAGCTGGTCCCCAAAGAGACAGAGTGCTAAGGAATCCCCAAGTTCCTGTCTGGCAGCTGCAACAACGGTCTCCATTCAGCTTAGGGTCCTACCTCAGGGAGAACTGCTGCCACAAGGCCTGGCTTCCTCTTGGCCCTAAATAGATTAACACTTGGCCTGAGCTTGCAGATGACTTTTTATGGGCCACACCATTTAAGCTGTCCCTGTGGTCAGAAATAGGCCGGGGGTGGTCAGAGCCAAAACATCATAAATTCGATGCTATATTTAGTTCACACGGACATGGCTCAAGAATTTCTTTTCAGGCTCGGTTTTTGAGTGATGGATCCATAGCGGCCTTCGACTAGGCCTCAGCGCAGTCCGGAAGTAGGCCACAGGGTTATCGCAGCCTTCTCCACCTTCACCACCGCGCCCTCAGGCACCTGCTTTGTGCTTGGACTGGGGCGGGAGGAAAACTCTCTCAAATAATGGAAAATTCTCTCAAATTATTTCTTTTGAGGTATTGCTTACATGCACTGAAGGGCACAAACATTAAATACACAGCTTGATGAGCTTTTACATATGCCCACATGCATGGGATAGTATCACCAGATCAATATATGGACCACTTCCAGCATGCCGGAAGGCACCCTCCATCCCTTTTAAGAACACTGCCTCTTGGAGGTAACCACTCTTCCGACTTTTCTCGCATGGAGAAGTCTTGGCTGCTTTTGACCTTTCCATAAATGGAATCATAGTGTGTACCCTGGTTTCTTTCACTCAACTCTCAGCCTGACTCTCAGACTCCGTAATGTATATAAAAATAGCACCTCTGCTCACTTGTCTTCAGCATCCACTATGCGCTAGGGTCAGAGCAATCCTCCTGTTTAATTCTCACTGCAAACTTGGCTGATGGGAATTATTATTCCAGTTTTACTGATGAGGAAATTTAAGCATAGAGGGATTAAGTGACCCAGTACTGAGGCAAAATCCTGAGGCTAGAAATTAACATTTTGGGAACATGGATTCAAGAGTTTGGTGTCCAAAATCCATGTTCTTTCTTCTTGGCTGACTTGCTTTTAATTCTTGACTCCAGGATTGGAGTAAATCACATAAAGCCCTTCTTAACGTACCTGACACACTGTATGTGGTAATAAATATTAGCTATAGTGATGATAATGATCAAGGTGATAATGATAATTATATCGGGCCTGGTGTTAATGGTGGGGAAGCAGAAAGGAACAAGACAGACATGGTCCTAGGCCTCGTGGCTCTTACAGCCTGGTGTGGAAGACATACAATAAATGCATAAATAACTAGAATGATAACTTGTGATTATGAAGAGAAGGGATGGGTCCCTTTGGACCACAGTGAACAGTGAAGCTTAGGCAACGTGGCCACAATGGCATTTTTCTTCTCGAACTGTTGCAGAACGGGTAAGGCTCGGGACCTTCAGCAATGTCACAGAGCAGTTATTGAAGATGCCTAAAATATTCCCCCCCAATAGGTATGCAACACTAACCAGCTTTGCTCTGATAAAGCTCTTCACCTGAGAGGCTCAATTACATCTGCAGGTGGACACTTTGGAGAAAGCATTTAAAAGGCAGCTTCGCCCTTGGCTTTTGATTCCGCATGTCAAAAGCACTTAATTCAAAACCCTCAGGATTACCACCACCACATCAGGGCATCTGCTCCTGGGCCAGACCACCCACTGCCCGATGCTCTGACACTGAAGGCACTAGCATGATCATTACCTTATCATTGACTCAGCTGCAGCTTGGGAAGATGAACACGGGGTGCTGATATTTCTAGACCTCCTTTCAAGGAATGGCAGCCAAGTGCATTTCCCCACAAAACCTACAATCCATATTCCATTTTATGACCTGAGATTACACTTCAGAGAAAATGAAAACGACACTCCTCTTAATGGATTCACTATGACTCTGAATGCCTTTGATGATGTTGGGGTGGCGTCTCACCTTACACTCATTAGGGGCAAGATTCTAGAGTTGGTGCATAAAGCAAATCTGAATATTGTCAGAATTACTCTTGAAATGCCACAATTTCCTCTGGCTGCCTTAAGAGGACTAAGAGAGCCAACTGTTGCTACAGCACAGGCATGGCCCCCTTCCTCTGGTTGAACCACCAGGTAAAACAACTGCCTGGGTTTACAGACCAGGTTATAATTAGAGAACACACAACTTTAAAGACTTCCCATTACAGGATGCTCCAACCCAAGAGGCTTAAAGGGACAAAGACTTCAAGAACAAAAGATTCCCAGCTTTTCTGAGTCCCCTACTCAGGGGGACAGAGAAAATCACTGTATGATGTAAATCCCTGTTCATCTAGCCTAAAGTTGACCTTGAGTAGGTTAAGTGTGTACTGGACAGCACCCTGCTTAAGCCTCTGCCATCTCGATGGCAATGTCCCCCTCTTCGTCATCTCCATATTCTCAGAGCTGGTAGAGCTCCAGTGCACAGTAGGTTCTTACTCAGCATCAGTGGAATGCCCACTTAGAACAGACCCATCAAATAAGGGCTTTCCAGGACATTTCTCAATTAGGAGCAGAAGGATCCCCAGGTGGAAGGAGTGGGGAGCCAGAGTTTGGCTCAACTGGATGAAGACATTTCCAATAACTATAGCTTTGCATAATGACAGGTTTACTATTAAGCAAAGGTCATTAGTCATCTACTAGAAATGATGGAGCAGAGAGAACGTGTATCAGCTGAAGTTCTGAAGTTGGACTAACCAATGGACTAATGACATCTTTGTGAAGTTGTCATGGTCAATAAATAATCAGAAACATAAAGATTAGATACAGTTTCTCATAAACCTACCCAATTTTTTTAAACTGTCCTTACACACTCAAGACAGTCTGACAAGCCAATCAACATCAGCTCATAGGAAGAATACAATTTTTAACAAAATAAATCTCAATATGCAAACAAACATTGATATTCTCTATTTGTAAGGGGTATGCTTGACACCACATTTTCACCTAGGTTAATATAATTAACATCTTTATCTACATCCAACGGTAACCTCGAATGACAAGTGTAACACAACCCAACAGCAACTGCTATTGAAAGTATAGATCTCACTTTATTTTTACTTTCACCTGACATAGTTTGGCTGTGTATTGACCACTTAGGAACATTCTTCTGGCCATAAACCCAATCAATAATTCACTCGTGCAGAACATATAACTGCACATTTTCTCCTCATACAACCCGTTGATAATGAGTGCCGATTACAGAATCGAGAAACCAAAGGTGTTCATGTGCCCTGCAATCCTTCTCAGAGGACTAACCTGAAAGTGATCCTTGCCTTGCCTACAAATGAAATATTTAAAACAATGTTTTGATGCCACGAGTTATACCTGACATATTTGTCGATTTTCACAGACGCTGGGAGTGATTAGATTTGGGGGTCAGTTACTTTAAGGTCACCTGGAGACCACACATTTTAATTTCAAATACAGGATGACAAACTTGATAAGCAAAACTTTATAAAATAAAAGGATATGAAATCAACTTACACTACTAGTTGGTATGGGGAAAACTTTTGTATTAAGTCCTGTCATCTGAAGGTAGGGGACCTGGTGTTACAAGAGATAATTTTCCTGACAAATAACCTTGATAAGTTAAGGCACCTAGAAAATGTACCGTTATAAAGGACTTCAAACCATGGGCAGCATTTATTCTCAGTGAGGAGGGGGCAGAGGCCAAAGAGACGCTGGTTCCTATCTCAAGGCATTTATTGGGAAGGAACATATTCTGAGGGGTTCACAATAAATCTAGAGAGATCATTACCATGAACGTGTGGGATGGCAAGACTAACAGGCGGGTGGCCACAACCACAAAGGGTTAAACTATAAAGACAATGAG
Source organism: Eumetopias jubatus (assembly GCF_037043125.1). NCBI lineage: Eukaryota > Metazoa > Chordata > Mammalia > Carnivora > Otariidae > Eumetopias > Eumetopias jubatus. The sequence goes on along the minus strand of NW_028274816.1, from coordinate 31,034,755 downwards.
ACAGCCTAGAAGTGCTTTAAAACTCAATTAAAATAAAACCAGTTCCTGTTAGTTTTTCCAATCCAAATTTAAGACTCATTCTGTATTATCTATTCATATGAAAAAGGGTAAAGCAATTGAATTTTGAATTACGCTAAACCATTTTCTCAGCTATAGAAAACGCTGGCTTCCAGCCCAATGAATACAATAGCCACATGCTCAAGACCCTTAATTATCTAATTAATGTAGTGTCATTTTAGCAATTAGTTCAAATGACCATATGTAACTTTTTTCTTTATAAGATCAGAATAGTAAATACTTTTTAAATACTTGTCCTGACCATATCCTGTGCATTAAGGATATACAACAGCTATTAGAAACAGAAAATGGCCAAGAAAGCTTTTAAATAATTAAAAAAAAAATAAGCACAAAATCAACTGTAATATGGGCAGTAACTAATTTTCATATGATTAAACTCATCTAATAAGTTAACAGATATCCTTTCGACGTATGCTACACTAGACTCATGACCAGGAACGACCACCTGGGTTGGCAGGTATCATCATAGGAAATGACAAGGTATCTTTGGGGTGGTGTTATAAAGCTAACTTTGTAGAAAAGTGTGCTGATGCTAAAGAAATGATTTCTGTGCCATGTGTGTGGCCTTCCATTTCGCCATCTGTCTGTGACAGGGCCAGTGGCCACCACCTTGGCCACTTGTGAGGATTCCCTGTTTCTGATGGGCCAGCCAGGTTCTGAGAAGGTGCTGTTTATTTGGGACCAGAGAGCCAATCAGTGTATAACTGGTGATCAGCACCAAATGGAATTCTTTTTTGGCAAAGGAAACAGTAAGCATGACGCTTGCTTTTAAAGAGCTTGCCGCCTGCTGGGGAAGGCAAGTGCACACATACAGAATAGCAAACTTCTGGAAACCATTGTGCCTTAAACAGGGCATTATTTGGAGGAGTCCTTCATAAGCCCTGGGGTTTAAGTATCAAGAACTGAAGTCTATGGTTTGATATGAAATGGTAGTGCTTTCCTTGGGTTTCAGTGAGTCTTCAAGGCAATTTCAAGTAGAAGAGAAACATACATTTTTTTGAGCATTATTATGTTCCAGGTATCAATGTTTAAGGGATTTGAAGATATTATCATCTCATTCCATTGCTCGCAGCTACCTTGCAAGGTGGATGGTATTTGTTTTCTAAAGAGGCAGAAACTGAAATATTTCTCAGCCCCTTGCTCCATCTATAATGTGGTAGAAAGAGAGGATCTCCCAGACCACACTGACTCTCAAATTCTACATGACAAAGCTCAGGGGTTGCATGGCTGGCTTCCTCTTCTAAACTGGAATGCTACCTCCATATTCCCACCAAGGCACATCACTGCACCTGTCTTGAGGCCTTTCTCCCCAGCCAGACCCATCTTTTGCTCCTGCCTACTCCTCCTGGTTTATGTTCAATGAAGAGTAAATACCTACAACTGCTCTGAAGATCCCATGCTCTTCCCTTCCTCTAATCCTTCTGAGTCAGGGGCCCTTCCTTGCTTTGCCTGCTTGCTGAACTCTGCTCATCCTTCAACTTAGGGGAGATACCACCTCATCTTTGGAACCAGCTTTGCCTCCCTCTCCTATTTCTTATTCTATGTCCTCCATACCTGAAACATATTTCTGTCACACTCCGTTGCAATTTAAGTATGTATCTCCTTGACTAAGCTGTGAGTTTCTTATGAGTAAAGCAAAAACTGCCCTTTATCCCTAGTTCTTAATAAAGTAATATCCACAGAGCAGGAGCTTCACAATTACTGCTGAATCATTAAATGGATTTTTAACAGGTCCAAAAAATAGGAACAGAAAGAAAAACAGGACTGAGAATGGAAGAGCAAACATGGGGTGGCTGACAATATGAAAAAATGAAGGAAGGAAACTGAAATTATGAAGAAAGCAAAAAACAAAAACAAAATGCAGAAGAGGTATGATGCAACCTTATTATTGTTTTTCTTTTATGGTGTAGGTTTCTCAAAAGCAAGACATGCCCTAAGTAATATTAACAATCAACAAAGCTATCACAGCATTACAAATGATATTCATTTATGGAGATTACCCTCATCATTAAACCTGTTCACAAACAAGCATTCTGCAACTGATAACACGTGTTCCAGGTGTCAGAGATGCAATTCTGGAAGCCACACAGAAAGCCAGGCTTTTCATTCATTTATAATGTGGATGTACCATTATTGATCTTTTTCCAAATGACCCATAGCTGGAAATGAATTTCCTTTGCACTGTTCATAATAACTATACATCTATCTTTCTACCTATCTATCCATCTTATCTATATATTTGGATTTGGTGTATATATATACCATATCATTGAATGATAAAAGACCACTCCAAAGATATGAGATTACTTTTAATTGGCAAGAAGGTAAAAAGCATCAACCAGCTCAATTGTCCTATGTTAAGGTCAGATGGTAACTAGGACTTTCTGAAGCAGGTGGTCGAAATGATGTGTACTCAACCACATTACAAAGTATCTAGATGAACAAAGGCCATATATGTTTTTCCTTTGAAATATGTACCCATGTGACAAATGTTCTTGTGAAAATATTAATTAGCAAGTCTTCATTGTTTGAAAGAACTGTGGCGGTGAGGGTACAATTGATAGACAGCAAAAACCATATTTGAATACATTCTGTCAAAGTAAAATCCCGAAACTGAATTACCAATGGCACAAGCCCAAACAAGGTCGCCTGTGCATGTGCTAAATTGAAAGTCATACCATTGACATTTCCTAGCAACAGATTCTTCACAAAGTGGCAGCTTCCCCAAGACTGCTCGGATGATGCGGTCAAAGAGAGTGCCAGCACACAGCATTCCAGAGCTATTCGTTGGGGATGAGCCAAAATGTCATGATGGAGGTGCAAAGGATAGACGTGGGTACAACGATTGCCATTTAAATGATTTAGTAACTGGAGCCCAGAAAGGTTAAGTAAATTATCCAAGGTCACAAAGCTGGGAAGTATGAGTTTAGAGTTGAACTCTAGCTGGTCTGGCTCCAAAGTTGAGAATCGTACTCATTGCTTCTTAGTGGAATCTGGGGTTGGATGAAAGGTGAGCCAGCTAAATGATGAACTAGGAGCCAGGGCCCCCTTACTCATGCAATGTAGGGAACAAATGTAAATGCCAGAGGTACTATTTCAAAGGAGACTAAATCTGAACAAGCTGAGATATTTTTATTTAATTTTATAAAAATATACTTCATATTTAATATATATTATCCACCCAGAAACATTTCATATATATACCCAATAAATCCCAAAGACTAGACCGGAAGTCTGTTCAGCAAATACTCACTTTACATCCTCACACCTCCCTGGAAGGTGTAAAATTCCCCAAGTGGAGTTGAAACTGACCACGTAACTGGCTTCGGCCAATGAAATGTGAATCTAGATCTGAGTCTAGCCCTGACAAGGCATTGGGAGCTATCAACTTCCCACTGACCAGCCACCATGGGAAGTTGCCCTAACCCACCAGGTGCAGCCTGAGCTCCACAGAAGCCTGGCCACTGGAGGCAAGCTGCAGACCAATCACTCCATTTCAGTGTGGTTTGTTATGCAGCAGTAATACGGAGTAGGAATGTTATGAAAAACACAATGGTCAAGCCATGTAAGAGTGAACTGTTAGTAGTGTGTGTAGGGTGGCCCAGAGGAGCTAACTTTAGAAGGATGCTTCAGAAATTATTAATGCCCCAACCAGCACTTTTATGCAGTCACTGATCTCATGACCGTGTGGCTTCAGCACACGATTTGAAGGGCCTACCACGGAAAGACGTGTGCCTCCTGGAGAAGGAAGAGTACTCGTGCGCCTTCAAGCCCAGTGTCTCCAAGCAAGGAAAACATGCAAAAGGAAAACACAGGTACCATGTCACAGCTCTCTTTCTCAACTGATAGCCATGTCTTTGGGAGGAGAACTTCCACTGCTGAGTGTACCTTTTGGACAAAAGAAAGAAAACTGGACATTTTGTGAGTTCTGGAAAATCATGGAAGCATTATTTGTTGCAGAAAAGTTGGGGAAACATAGAAGTGGAATGGAGTCCATTTAAAAGATTCCTCAAGATTATGGCGATTACTTCTTCCCTTTCAAATGCAGAGTATATTGAAGTTTCTTTTAAAAATTCATACAGGAGAATCATTCTATGCAACTGTAAGAGGGAAACTGTCAGACAACATTCCCAATTCAATATTATATTGTGCTTCAAGAAAAGATTTCCATATATTCTAGATTAAAAAAAGCCTCATAAATAAATGATAATCCAGTGCATGCTCTGAAAAATGAAAAAATAATTTTGTGTTTGCATTTTACTCCACAGAGTAAAATTTAATCTTTTAATATAGCATGTTTTATATAAACAGGTAAAAAGATGTAACCTTATGAAAATTGATTTTTTACATGCTCAAAAATGTCCCTTGCAGTATTTATCTAGGCATTTTTCATCTTCGAGTATAGAGGCATCACACATTGATAACTTCACCATGTGGGGTTAAAAGTAAATGGAGTTATTGCGATTTGATTTAATAAAGTTTTTCTTTATGGTGTTAAAAACAATCAAGACCAGACAGTGGCTTTATCAGTGTGCTATCCATTATTCAGGTTATGCTTTCAAAATGGCACCATGATCTATAACATTGCCAAGCGCATGGTAGGTGCTTACTAAATATTTGTCGAATTCATGACTTAGAGGAAGGAATAGGGAAACCAAATGCCCCACTCCAAAGCAAAGCTGATGTCACAGGAACTTAGGAGGGGGTAAAATCAGACCATTTGGGTCTTGTCATCAATGCTTGGCTTTCTGAGCATCCCTCGATGGCTCTACGGGATACTGGGATATAAGATTGATACCATATCCTCAGGACATCTGACACAGTGAAGGCAAGCCTATCACAGTCTATTGTCCTCTAAACAAATATTTCCTAGACACCTATTATGATCAGTATTTGAGAAACCCTAATCTTTAGGTGTCTAACAACTGCCATTTGAAAAGAAAAACAAAACAGTTTTGACATATTGTCACCTTCAAGGGTGGAACCAGCCCAAAGGCCATTTCTCATCCCTGCTGAAAGAGGCTTCAGGACTGCAATTAACACATGCAAAGTCTTTCTTCAAAATCTTCCTTCTGTAACTTGAGGGCTAGAAAGGGCAGCTTTTGAAGGAAGATCATCTGGCCTTTTGACTCTCCAGTTTTACTTCCTGCTGCTCCCAGGGAGTGAGCAATCATAGACAGCTCGAAATGGGATTTGGTTTTAGAGGTATCACAGACATTAACTGGCGGCAAAGAAAGACACTTCAAGTTGGGGTGGATAGAGTCTAAGGAGGCCCCACACAATTCCTGCCTTCTGGTGTTTACTCTTTTGGGTAATTTTCTCCTTTGAGTGTGGGCAGGTCCTGTGAGGTGCTTCTAGCCACTAGAAGGTGATGGGGTATTACTCTTGTGACTACATTATGTTATATTAAGACTCCGTCTTTCCATCCAACTTGTTCTAGACTCTTTGCTGGCTTGATGGAGTAGGCTGCCATATTGGGAAAGCCCAGGTGGTAAGGACCTGTAGGGTGACTTGTAGGAGCTAAGGGGGCTGGCTTCCAGCCACAACCAACAGTCAGCAAGAAGCCCTGAATCATCCGGCTGTAAGAAAATTAAGTCGGCCAGTAACCAGCCTTTCTGATCTCGGAGGTGAGGAGGTGACTTTGGAAGCTGATTCTTCCCTAGTTGGGCTTCTATATGAGAACACAGCCTGACTGTCACCTTGACAGTGGCCTCGTGAGACCCTAAGCAGAAAACCGGGCTAAGACATGCCTAGACGCCTAACCCACAAAAAGTATGGAATAATAAATGTGTGCTACACTAAGCTGCAAAACTTGTGTTCATCTGTGTACCAAGAATAATAAACGATGCACAAGGACAGAACTTGGAGTGTGTATAAGAATGAGCAGATGATGTTGGAAGGACAGGAAGCAGATGAACCTGACCAAAGCCATGGGTTCATGGTTCACTGCTGTATCCTACTACCCGGTCTGGTGGCTGACCACAGAATTATGTACAAGAAAATGTATTGAAATAATGAAAAACTTTGTGAGGCAGAGAAAACACTGGTGAAAGAATTGACTGGCTGAGGAGTGTGGGCTCAGTCATGGAGGCAACGGGAGCCAATAAATGCTTTTGAACAGATGAGCAGCATGGTAAAGACTGTGTTTTTGAAAAATGTGTCTGACGTATAGGATAGATTGGATTATGGAGAAATTAGAGCCACGTGGGGCAATATCACTCTCCCATTTTTGCATTAGGCAAGATCTCATGTGGGTCAAGTCTAAGGAAGTAGAAAAAACAAATGAGCCAAGCATCTGACACCTAATTCAGTTTCAAGGTACCAGAGTATTTTTAATCTTTCAATATTATGCAATGTGCATACATGATAGAAGACTTCATATAAGTAATTTATGTATACTGTAAACAATGGTAAATAAAAGAGAATGACTACCTCTTTACCTATCGCTCAACTTAAGAAATGGAACTTTGCAATACTTCCCAATATACCCCTCCCCAAGTCATTACTCTCCCTTCTTCTCTACCCCATCCACCCGACTCCATACCGGGGGAAGCACTAGCTCATATTTTGTGTTTTCCATTCACTTGCTTTTCTTTATAGTGTGAAGCACATATTCTTATAACCTCAAACAATCTGTTTAGTTTAACCTATATTTTGGACTTCATATAAGTTGAATAATACTGTGTACATAATCTATGTAATTGTTTTTTAAATTCCACATTGTGTTTCAAGATTCTTCTATGTTGATTCAGGTTAAGGGAATTCATTCATTCATTTTCACTGCTAACTAGTATTCTGCTCTATGAATATACAGCACTGGCTTTTATTTCCCCCATTTTATTATGGATGTTATTTGGGAAATTCTGTTTCTTGCTAGCATAAAAATAATGTTCCAGAATCATTCTGGAATTTTTTCTAGTTCCCAAGAGTTTCTCAAAAACACGTCCACAGGAGTGAAACTGTATAGCTTACTTATGACTCTACTGGGTAATGCCAAAATATTTTCCAACATGGCTTTATTGATTTATATTCTGACCAGTGAGGTGTGAAATTTTCTGTTACTCCATATCCTTGCCAATATTTGGTATTGCCAGAGTACTTATTTTTTTTTCCAATCTGATGAGTGTAAAATAATTTTTCATTTCTGTGTTCACTGCAATGTCTGCTTACTGATGAGTTTGAGCATGTTTTCAATAACATGATAGTCTTAGGACACTCAGAATTATAAGAGAGTTACTGCCATTTAAAATCTATATATACCAAGTTGACAAAATAAGACAGAAACTAATGAAAAGTTATTGGAGATGTCAAAGCATAATGCATCCAATGAATATATATATTTTACTGAGAAATTTCAATCATATGTGATTAATCTTGCCCCTCCCCAGTCTATTGGCAGTATGACCTTGAAGGAGTCATTTACCTTCTAAACCACAACTGGCACTTAAAAAAGCCATCTAATCCACACTTTAAATACAAAACAACAACAAAAAAACCTGACACACAAAGAGAAAAATCACCTGTGTTCCTAACGTTTAGAAGCTGCCACTGCCCCTTTCTCCCCCACTGGGTGTTCAGAAACGGATGATTCTCTTTTACTCTGAATATACACAGCTTTCCCAACACACTGAAGACACAAAGAAAGGATCAATATTTTACATCAAGCACAGACCTCAATTCTAAATTTAAAAATCACAGGGCACATGAACAAACCCTCTGGCCAATGCTATCTCTTCAACAATGCATACCGTTTGCCTTTACAGGGCACCTTTTCAGTCTCAGTTCCCTCTGCCCAAAACACTCTTCCTCTGGCTCAAGGCCATGTGGCCATCCTTTCTTTTTTTTTTTTTTTTTTTTTAAATATTTTATTTATTTGACAGAGAGATACATGCAAGAGAGGGAACACAAGCGGGGGAGTGGGAGAGGGAGAAGCAGGCTTCCCTCTGAGCAGGGAGCCCGATGTGGGGCTCGATCCCAGAATCCTGGGATCGTGACCTGAGCCGAAGGCAGACGCTTAACGACTGAGCCACCCAGGTGCCCGTGGCCATCCTTTCTACAGGCAGCCCCCGCCCCCCATTCCTGACCTTCCTTTCTGGAATATGCCATGTTTCCTTGCTTCTGAACACACATTGCAACCGGAATATATTTTATCCAGCATTTACTTGTTTCTTGACCGCCCTCCCCCCCTTTGGAACATAAACTTTGTGAGGGGAGGCACCTGGCTTGCCTTAAGGGTTCACCTTTGTGTCATCAGCACCATAAATCAAACCTGGCATCTGGGAGGACGATGGTAAACAATTATTGCAATAATTCACCTATCGGCACATTTCAGAAAGAGCTTTGTGGTGGAACTGGAGACTTCTACGTGGGTTTGTATGTATATAAAACACTTGGACCCCAGGCCCCTATCCTGGCAGACTTCATTTCCACCTTATGAGTTTCTCCCTGAGTTTGTGTGCAAAGTTCAATTTCTAGAAAGTCATACAATGAATATATATATTTTCCAAGTCTTTCCTATATTCCCTCCTGCTTCCCCTTTATCATAAGCATCCAATGAAGGGGTTATATGAAAATCAATCAACAAAAGGCTGTATTTTCTTTATACCCCCGCCTGATAGTTTTAGAGTTTTAATCTGGCCAATAACCACCCCATTGCAAGCTCTTAGGGATGGACACTATCTCATCATATTTGAAATTCAAAAAGAAAGCTCAAAGAGCCCCATGTGATAAAAGGTACTGATGGATATTTATGATCAAGGAAGATGATCAGCTAGAAGCAGTGGCTTGTCAATGGGGTTGTATCATATTACAAATATGGTTTATTACCAGCTCCCAAAGATATGCCCTCTCTTTGGCCAATAAGAAAAGGATAAAAGTTCAAGATAAGAAAGAGGCACTTTATAAATGAAAACGTTCACTAATGAAATTAGTATCGTTATTGCAGGAAGTGCTAATTTTCCTGCTCACTGAGAGTTTAATAAAAATGTTATGTCTACTCTATAACTGTGATTAATCAGTGTGGTATTGAGAAGTGCAGGGATTCTTTTCAACAAGGCAATTTTCAAAATTTGAAAAGGTGTAAATTTCATGCAAATTGCTTCATAATCATATATGTACAAAACGGAGCTGACAAAATTGCAGTTAGGAAAGAAATCATTAACATTTAACATTTTTTTCTTCCCCCCCCCCCTTTTTTTCTAACTGCTCCTGAAAAGGTATATTGCAAATGAGAAGATCAGACCCAGGGAAAAGCATATAGGTGAATGTCAGCAAAGTGGTAATAATTTTAAGCAGACTTAAATATGGATGTCAAATTTGAACGGCAATGTGAAATAGGAGGCTTTAAAAAAAGGAAAATAATGTTTTAATGCAAAAAAATGCACCCATTTATCTTAATCACAATACAGAGAGACAGTGAAGCATTTTTCTGACTCTTTCTGGTGGGCAACAGTACCTTTTTGTTAAGGAAAGTCACATTTCCGCTCACATGATTCCTTCTTTAAAAAAGTCCCAAGATCTCTTACAATTTTAAACAATGGTTTGCAAACTTGAGGGCTCCTAAGGCAGATGCAGTGGCCTATTTGGTAACCCCGCCTGCCCCTCCAGTGATGGCTTATCTGGGACATGCTCCCCTCCCGCCTAATGAAGAAGCCTGAGAGGCTGACAAAGGATGCCTCCCATCTCATTGTGCCAGGAGTCTGCAACAAGCGCTGTCTGGGCAAATCCAAAGCAGGTTATTCATCTGTTTACATAGCTAAGGGGAAGATAATAAGACCTCAAGTGTAAGTACAGCAGTGTTAAGATTATTAGACGCTTCGACTGATGGCCCTTAAAACTTGTAAGACACAAGCAGAAAACGAACCTGAGAATATACTTGCAGACACCAGTATGAATATTGTGACATGTAACTAACAGCTGGTTGCTTCTGGAGTTTCAGAGTTTGGAAGCTTCTTCTTATTTTTTTAATATATAACTTAGAAAGCAGTGGTTAGCAATTTCTGGGTAATAACTCACAGTGATTCTAAATGGTCTAAGTATTGCCACGGTTCCTTGCATTGGGTGAATTTTTCTTTTTTTTTTTTTTTTTTCCAAGCAGGCATTTGGAGGGACCCTGTAATGAGAAGTAGAAACCATTTCCCTCCCTCATCTTCATCCCGTAGCTCATACATTTTCTAAAATTATGGCCCTACTCAAGGCAGTTATTATGCACAGTCAATGTTCTTCAGAAGAGTTTTTCAGAGGATGATTTTTGGTTAAAGTGGCATATTTTAGAACCATCTGGTCACATGCATTAATGCACACTTTCAGATTCCACACGGATTTTTACGACAGCATTCTTCCACCCTAAGTGTCTCTCCCATACACTGCTTGTAAATAAGACAAAGACTCCTGCCGCCTTCAATCCTCCGAGCAGTGAACGGTGGCTCTGGATTTAACACGGCAACACATTTTCCATTAGACGCTAAGATTAATAAACCTCGCAGAGCCCTGGACGAGCCACTGGGAAACAAGGGCAGTAAGGTGCTCGTTTCTATTCCATTAGACACGGGATGAGCCGCAGGCGTGCCACACTCTGTCACTCCAGCCCGGTAATGGGCCCTGGGCGAGACCGCCCACTGGAGGCTTCACTGAACTTCCTTCTTTTCTTTCCCCTGACTCAGCCACAAAGGCAGGTGGGCCAGGTGGAAGTTTCCATGGTCGGGGGTAGGTTGGGGGTGGGGGGGCAGGTTGGTCCTCCTTGGTCCTAGTTTTGCAGCAAAGGCTACCCTTTAAAAATATATCAGTCTGGGATGGTGGGGAGCTTGAGGACCTTTGAGAACAAAACAAACCCCACTTCTTGGCAGTGGAAGGGGACAGACAGGCTCGGGGAACCAGTGCAGTCTTGTGAGAGGGGCAAGAGATGGGGACTCAAATTGGGTCTCTGCCAATCATGTCCTTGATGAGGTGGGGCTTGAGATAATTCTGGGGCCTCTCTGAGGCTCAGTTTCTTCATCTGAAACCGGGGATGATGAGCACACCTACCTCTCTGGTGGGGTAAATGAATAATGAATGTTGAACTTTAGCCCAATGCCCGGCACACAGAAGGCACACAACAAATGTGAGCTTCTGCTAGGAGAACTCTAGTAGTTGCTACGATTTTAATAACCAAGACAATCCTTGTCAATACCATGACTACTACCATTCAGAGACCTGACCCCCTTATCTTCAATTCCTTCAACTGTAAACTGAAGATAGTCTTGACTATCTTCCTCCGACCGTAAAATAAAATAAAGCACAAAAAGCCATTTGCACATTCCTAGTATGCCAAAGATGCTCAGCTGACTGTTGTTTCCAGCTCTGAGGCAGGAATTGTAGGAGTGGAAGTAAAACCCATGTGGGTGCCATCGAAAGCCCCCACCTTGATAACTGCACTATCGGCTGGTGAAAACCATACTCTAAGAGGCAGCAGCCTGAGGAAGCCCTGCCGTGGCAAGGCCGTGGAGGTGGGAACCATGATCTGGCAGCTGCCCAGCACTCGCATCTGCCCCCGGCTCGTGGTGACAGAGACACATGGCACGGATGGCTTCATGTGGTCCTCGGCACGCTCCTGTGGTGCAGATATTTTTAGGCCCCACATTTTAGAGACAAGGCCCCAGAAGGCTGGCGAGGCGCAGCCACAGCCCCAGACGACGCGGCTGGGTCATGGCCGACCGGGGCCCTCTCCTGGCTGACACCACAGCTTCTCCATCACACGAGCTATGTTCTGAATCGCCACGTAGAGGTGCAATGGACTGAGAGTCTGGGTGCCCCCCAAGTTCCTATGTCGGAGCCCTCACCCCCACTGTGATGGTATGAGGAGGTGCAGCCTTTGGGAGGTGACTTGGTTTATATGAGGTCGTAAGTGTGGAGCCCCCGTTATGGAATTTGTGTCCTTGGGAAAAGAGGGAGAGGCCTGAGCCCTTCCTCCTTCCCCCTGGTGAGGACACAGTGAGTAGACAGCCACCTGAGACCGGGAAGTGGACCCTCACCAGACATTGAATCTGCCGCCAGCTTGATGTTGGACTTCCAGCTTCCAGACTGTAAAAACTAAGTGTCTGTTGTTTGAACAACCAACTGTGATGTTTGGCTATGGCAGCCCGGGCAGACAATAACGGATGTATAAATCTCCATTCAACGAATTCTGGTTGGCTGAAAAGATAATGATCTCGCTCACACTATGATGCGGAGGATGGGCCCGAGGACAGTTTATGAGGGAGATCCCAAAATCTGTGTAACCCCATTTGAAAAAGCTCATGTTTCCACTTCCCCAAATAGCCTATAGGATATTGCTGCCTCTGCCTTATGGATGAGGGAAACTAAGGCCCAGAATTAGCCACTGTGGTAGAATAATATTCCTCCCAGACGTCTATGTCCCAATCCCCAGATTCTGTGAATATGTCACCCTACATGGCAAGAGGGAGTTTAGGGGTATGATTAACTTAAGGATTTTGAGATGGCAGGACTATCCTAGATGATCCACGTAATCACAAGGCTCCTTCTCAGAAAGAGGCAGGCGGGTCAGAAGAGGGGAAGGCAACGTGATGAGGGAAGCAGAGTCAGTGAAGGAGGCAGGATGATGCCATGCTGCCGTCTTGGAAAATGGTGGGGGGGGGGGCGCATGAGCCAAAGAATACAGGCAGCCTATAGGAGCTTAACATGGCAGGAATGGGGTCTCCCCTAGAGGCTCAGAAGGAACCAGCCCTGCTCACACCCTGACCACTGTGACGGAGTGCGGACTTACATCCTCCAGAACTGTAAGATGATAAACATGTGTTGTTTTAAGCCAAGAAGTTTTTGGTAATTTGTTACAGCAGGAAAAGGAAACTGATATAGTGATGGAGTCAGAATTCAAACCTAGCACTGCTCACTGACTCCAGAGTCTATGATGGTCCTACTCTGCATGGCGCCTCTGATAAATGAATGAAAAGACAAGGCAAGGCTCCCCCCTCCCCACTTAGAGTTGGTGGGAAGGAAACAGTGCAAGAACCAGCCTATATTCCTCTCTCAGGTCCCAGAGACTGAACAACTTCATGGTGTCTGTTTTTCTTTTTTGTTTTGTTTTTATCTGTGTTGTTAAAAAGGAAGGGAGATCTAAGATACTATACATAAATACATACTGCATATAAATAATAAGGAAGAGCTGAAAGAGAAGAGGAGGGAACCAAAACAGAGAAAAAGGAGGAGGAGGAAAAATAGATACAAAATTCAGGCAAAAGGAAGAATAACACTAAGATGAAGTCAGAGGGGGAAGTGAGTTCCAGAGAGGTACTATACAGTACTATGACTTTGCTGAAGGTGAGGAAAGTATGCTAAAAATTTGGCTTTGAGCTCCCTGGTGGCCAGAGCAAAGAAGGAAATACTACAGGATACGATATTGACATTTAAAAAGAAATTGGTTGCTTTGGGTAAGTATAGCTTTTCTTGTCAATGAGAACTCAGAGCAAGATCTCTCTTGAGCATTCCATGTCTTAACACCCACTCTCTATGCCTCCCGTTGGACCATTCTACCTGATCCTTGTGAGAGAGGGACCAGATTTTCAGTGACCCTCAACTTCTTCTTGACATGCTTCCTGAGATAGAAAACACTGACTCTGGGGAATCAACAGGGGTTCATTCACCAGCTAACAACCTCCTCCCACACACAAGGCCTACCCCAGGGAAAGGACAGACTACTACTTATCCTGCACCTTTCCACTACCTTGTGAAGAGTCAGATTCGGAAGTACTGTCTCTGCTCATTTTTACTGTGGGGGAAAAAAAAATCCCCAAAACTTGTGGCTAAAAACAACAGTTACTTATTTTTAGCCTGTGATTTTGTGGGTCAGCAATTTGGGCTGGGCTCAGCTGGGCAGGTGTCCTCTGCCAGCCAGGCAGCTCTGCCCCTAGGAGGCAGCTGGCTCTTGGGTGGCACCGTGCGGCCACATGGCTGCACGTCCCTCCTCACCCAGCAGGCAAGCCTCGGCTTGTTGGCACCCAGACGCAGAAGCTTCCGGAAGCAGCAGGGACACAAGCAGCCATACAGAGGCACTTTTCAAGCCTCCGCTTGTGTCCCGCGCCAGCATGCCCCATGGCCCAAGCAGTTCCACGAGGCATGCTGATTCGAGGTGTGGAGAAATGGACCCTGCTTTTGGGGGTGGGTGGGGGGTCTACAGCATCACAGTCCAAGGGAGATGGGAGACTTGGTGATCATTTCTGTCATCTACCACAGGCATTAAGGGTTGGCCTTTGTGGGTGTAACGTGTCAAGCAGGACACATTGAGAGTTCCCAATACCAAGGGACAGTCCCCAATCCCATCCCCCATCAGTTCTCTTGGATGATTTATGGTCGTTTAACCCAAAGGCAGGTGGGCAGAGGAGAGGTGCCCTCCTAAAGTCCTTTGGTTCCCAAATATTCTTTCTTCTATACAAAAATAATCGAAGCAAGTGTGTTCACACACGTGTGTGCATGTATCCTAAATACAGAGTTGTCTTCGAACTCTCTCTTCGACATGGGGTGGTTCAATTTTTTTGGCATTAATGCTTGGCGGTTCTGTCCCCGAGGTGCCCCGTGTCACCCTGAGACTACAATTGCTTCCATGGTATCCAGTGCCTTAAAGGTAAAGAAATAAATAAAGGGAACATTTCAGAAGGGCAGTGCTTACCCCTGGTTCACGGGAAAAGAGACTTCCCTTTCAGGGAAGTATTGTCAAGAGTGTTTTGCAATTGCCATTTTCAGCAATATAAATTATGATTTATTTTCCTACGTAATCACCTTGATTGCAGACATCCTTTTGGAGAAATCGCACTGCTCTTGGCTAGCTTTTTAAAGCCTCACAAGACAACTTTCAAACCTGATTAGTATGTATGATGGGAAATCAGATACATTATATTTAGCTTGAAGTGCAGAGCGCCTTGGGTGCAAAGAGAGAAAGAGAGGGGGAGGGATGGGGAAAAGGGGAAAAAAAAAAAAAAAAAAGAACATCTGTAATCCTTTTCAGAGGAATCTGCGCCAGCACGCGCCCGGGCACGGAGCGGAGCTGTTGAGTTTGCTCGTGGTGTCCTCATGTCATTATCCGACTGTGTGTCAGCTCCTCGTCTGCGGCTCCCAAGCTGCGTGATAGGATCACTACATCCAAGACAGACTTGTGCTCTTCTGTCGCAACACTGAAGAGCCATCACTTCCATCAGCACGGTGACTGCGA
The DNA here is from genome assembly GCF_037043125.1 of Eumetopias jubatus. Taxonomy (NCBI): domain Eukaryota; kingdom Metazoa; phylum Chordata; class Mammalia; order Carnivora; family Otariidae; genus Eumetopias; species Eumetopias jubatus. The sequence goes on along the minus strand of NW_028274816.1, from coordinate 31,019,478 downwards.
CGTGTGGCGTGCACACTTACACCCCTTAGAGTCGAACAATCAGCTCACTGGTGGGCCCAATGGCTTACATGAAGGGAGGCGCCTTTGACTCGGCCTGGTTATCTGTCCCCTGACTGCCGGGCCTCTCTCATGGTGGTGTGTGATGTGCCCCAGGGGCAGACAGTGAAGCAGCCACATGAGCTGTGGGTCCAGCACGTACACGACGGCATTTGCACAAACCGGGGGGTGGGAGGTGGGGGGAGGGGGTGTGACTCCGTACTTCGACACCACAGGCGTGTGGCTTGCCAAGTCCTGGCCCTAGCGAAACACATGTGTCCTGGGGTGTGAACGCCAACCGCTAAGTGATTCAAACGCTAGGTCTTGTATCAATACAGCATGGCTAGCTCAGGGAGCAGAACATAGAATTTGCATGGTTTTGAGATAAAATGAGATTTCAGAGGAATTCTGTGTGTGGAGCAGGCGATTGAGGCAACGCTCCCAGGCTCTCCCAGGCCTGTATTCCCATTCCCCATGGAGAATTTAAGAAGTCTGTGGTTTCCAGAGTGACTGGATCAAATCTAGGATTTGCCATCTCATCTGATTTTACACTCTATCCAGAGAAGAGGACAATGGGAGAGACATGTGCTGAGTGCCTACTGTATGCCTGAATGGGGCTAACAATGGAACATCACTTTACTGCTGCTTAATCATTTGGTGATCTGAATATTAACCGATTTGAGGTGGCGAACATCGAGGCACAGGGAAGATAATAAGTTGAATCAGGTCATACAAAAGATCAAACTTTTCTGACTCAGCTGATAACTAAAGATTGTGAGCCACAAAACCCCTCTCTCCAAGCTCCCATTCTGCCTCTTCAGGCAAAATCACATGCTTGGCTCACAAGAGAAGGCACAGCCATCCCTGATCAAATCAGATTCTGCACCAGAGGCTCTACCTAAGCTTGCTCACTCTGTGTTTTCTATCTTCCTCAAGTACTCCCTTTCTCTTAGGCTACACTTTCTGCATCTGAAAAAGTCTCCGAAAAGATGTAGGCTTTGTTTTTAGTTATTAAAAAAATAAAAAAGTGGCTTTAGTCGGTAGAATCCTAAGGTGGACCACAAGACACCTGGGCCCTGGTGTACATCTGACCTTTCTCAGTTACCCCATCAATCACTAATCTAGGTACCACTGGGAAGGGATTTCTGCAGATATTAATTAAGGCTCCAAATCAGTTGACCTTAAGATAAGGAGACTATCATGTGAGCCTTTTAAGTATGGTTCTAGATGTCAGAGAGAGAGAAATTCCAAGCAAGGAGAAGATTCAGTACACAAGACAGCTTCTGTTGATGATCTTGGGGATGGAGGGGGCCACAGGGCCAGGAATGTGGGTGGCCTCTATGAGCTGGGAGTGACCAGCAGGTGACAGAGAGGAAGTCGATGGAGGCCCCCATCTTACAACTGCAAGTAACTGAATTCTGCCCACAGAGCTTAAGAGTGGATTCCTCTCCAGGCCTCCAGAAAGCAACAGAGCCCCAGCTGACACCTGGAAGTTGTCCTTGTGAGACCCTGAGCAGAAAACCCGTCACAAGACTCCTGACTTACAGAATCTCAAGCTAATAAATGGATGTGGTTTTGAGCTGCTATGTTTGGGATAATTTGTTACACGGCAATGGAAAACCAATACAGCAGCAAACCACAGTCCAGCTTTAAAATAAAAACCTTCTTTCATTTACTTCTTTGACGTTCACAGTCACTATGCTTGCAGAGTATAAAATTCTTAACACAGCAACTCAAGCACAATAGCTGTCTTGATTTTTTTATTAATTACTAAAGAATTAGTTCCAAAGTAACATTTATCACTAGTATTATTCATGGTAGTAATATGATAGTGTTGCCAGTGAATCTAGATCAGCTGCTATTGAGATGATTTCTCTATGCCATATCTTACAAAAAGTTAAGTAAGAAAACTTTCAGACCAAACAGAGCTCAGAATTGTTTCTACAAAAGGCACCTATTTTGGTGGCATGACTTATTCTAAGCTACGACATGAAGAAAAGCCCTACCAGGGAAATTTTTTGTATCAAATATCATCTAATATAATCTCCTGAACTGCATAGGTGACAAAAAAAGAAAAAAAGGCTTTGTGAATTTCTTCCTATAACCAAAATTACACGCAAAAAGATGAGAACCCTTCAATGTCACTAATTTCTCTGAAGCATTATAATGGCAAACTCCCGAGACCTTGGCTATTTTAGACAAAATCAAAAAATGTAGATTCAGGAGAAAGCTGGGGAGTTGGGCTTTCTGCAACAGACTGTAAGCCAAGTCATAAATTGAGGTGAGGTATGAAATAAAGGGGGAAAAAGGGTGGAAGTTGTGGTTTTGTGCCTGTACACTAGGGGTCTGAAAGATAAATGGGCTGAGGATTTTCTTGTCCATTTCTGCTATACATTCACATGATTAAACTCATTAGTTAGAACACTCTACCAAAAAGTGACTGTGAGGATGGGGTTTCCCTTAAGGAAGAGGATTAAAAAGAAGAAAAAGAAAGGCAGAGAAAATCCATGTGGAATACACAAAAATATATGCACACTAAAAACCAAGCCAGTGGATGCCTGCTAATAGTGCTGCTTTAAAATCATATGTGGCACACAGAGCCTCTGCTCTCTGCATGCTTTAATACGAGACCGTACTACCAGTCTTGGGGGAAGGGGAGAAATGGAGTGAAGTTATTCTTATAAATTCACTGGCTGGGTAATGTCTTACCCCCCCCCCCATTCCCCACAGTAGGATGTCCACCTACTTGCCCCCCTATACTCGATCAGCAGCCTCGTCTTATTTCCACATCCTTTGCTGGCTTTGACCTCCACAATGTCTGGCCCAGACTATTCTAAGAGCCCACCTGCTGTCAGTCCTGCCCCTTATAGATCCATCCTTCTCACTAAAGCCAGAGTGCCCCTTCTAAATGCACACTCAGTCCCCTTATTACTTGTGGGATACCACAATATCCATAAACCTTCCCAGCGCTTTCAGCTGCCATGAAGATAAGATCCAGAGCTTTGCTGGGACTCCCAAGGAATCTGGGGACGTTAGCCTTGTTTACCAGGCTAGTCTTGTCATCGTCCCTTACCCAAGCCAGGCTCCAGCCAGCCAGATCCATGCGTCCTCTCCTTCAGGGGCCAGATTTTGTCTGGATGCCCAGGATGTGACCATGAGCAACAAAGTCCTTGTTGTTTCGGGGATGATGGTCTGGGGCGGCTGGCAGTACAGTCAATAGCCACAGTACAATCATGGTTGCAGAGGACATTATGAGAACAATGGAGGATGGAGGGGTACCCAACCCACACTCAAATCTTGCGGGGAGAGGGGCTTTAGGGTTCAGGCAAGCCTTCTGGAAGAGTCAAAGTTTCTTTGGAATAGGGAAAAAAGAACCCTCTACATAGAAGGACCTATATAAATAAGGCAGGCCTTTCAGAGCACCATCAGCTCTGAGACCAGGGAGCCAAGATGGTGGTCACTCAATGAATCAGAGGTCTGGAGTCAGGGAGGCCTATGAGAGGCTCTCATGATAGCCAGGGTGTGAATGGGCAGCCTCATGAATTACTGTCATTGCCATATAGGGGTTACAGACTCCAACTCGTAGGAGGCCAGGCAGTTTCTATGAGTGAAGTGGGCCTGATGGGCACCACAGAAAGCCAACAGACATGTAGCCCAGCTAGAGAGGGGCAGCCCAGCTCAAATCCAGCCTGCTGCTACCACTTCGAAGCACAGGCAAATGATGCCAGCTCTGTTTTTTCAAGAGAAGCAGGAAATCCCAGTCGTGATGTAAAGTCTCCCAATTTGTAAATGTTGGCAACTAACTTATTTCATAAAGTAAACAAAAACCCAGCAGTCCCAACAAAAGACATCTGCAAGCCACATATTGGCAACTTTGGGGATGGGAGCTGGAAATGAGGGTAGAGGGTCCAAGTGCTAGATCTTCTTGCTTTTGATCAGAAAGCAAAAATGGGAATAAAAAAGCTGATTCCCGGGGAGACAGCAGCAGTTAGGGGCTGGAGCTGCTCAGGGGGGCTGGGAGAAAGGCCCGTTCCCCAGAATCATGTCCCCCTACTGCCCACCAGCCATGAGTTCATCGAGCCAACAAATACTCATTGAGGACCCACCATGTGCCAGGCACTGTTTCAGACTCAGAAAAACCAGCCGTGCACAAAACAGGCAAATTCCCTGCCCTAAAGAAATGCACACTCATGTCCTCTTCTCAGGGAAATGAAAAAAAAAAAAAAAATGGGACAGTTTTCAGTGGATTTAGCAAAGACTCTGGTAGACACAAGTTCACCCTTCCCAGCTTCCGTCCTAATTCCTTTCTTGAAAATCATGCAGAATATATATATGCTGAAAGTAAAAGCAGCCCTGGCGGCTGGGCTCCAGCATTCTGGGACTGAACGGGTTTTGCCTCCCTTATTCTCTGCTGGTTCCCCAGGATCTAGAATAGCGCCTGCATGTTAGCCAGCTCTCAACAAACATCTGAATACATTGGACAATCTGGGGCTCAGAAGTAGCACTGAAATCCCAGAAGAAGAAAAAAAAATCACTTGAGTTAGAATTGGTTTTTGCACACGAAAAGTATTTCTTTTCTGCTTTCAGATCTCTATTTGGTGGTAGAGAGGTAGAACAGGATCTCGAAGCAGAGCAGCAATACGTCCTTCATTCCGTTAACAAGATTAGACATTCAGAAGAGGCAGAGTCAAAATCTAGCAAGCCACTTCGAAATTGTGGGAGAAAAGGGGATACATGGACTTCTGACCATCTTCCTTCCATATTTCCATCACTTAGGACAATTCCCTTCCTCCTCTGACTTTATTGTAATGTGTTTCAAACTTTGTTTGCCTATCCCAGGGTAAAACAAGTAAAAATCAGTGTCATGCAAAACAGTACTTATGTGCATTTATTTGAAATCATTCCCAAACATGGGGTGGGCAGTGGTGACCCACTGTGTGTCAGGGTGAGTATCTGCTTCCATTGATTTCAGGTACCCTTTTGGGTTCTTGATAATCGTACCCTCATGCCAGTGTAGTTCCAATCACACCCGAGATAAATGAATCACCTCGGAGATGGGAACAGACCATTCCATCATAGAAATTCCCTCAGAGTTCCCAATGCTCTGACCCCACAAGAAGTCCGCTCCCCACAAGTCTGGATGGTAAGATCCCCTCTGCCTAACTTGAACTGGAGCCTGACAGCAAGCCATAAGTTACCAAGAGCTGATCGCCTCCATATCTCATTGTGAAGTCTTTTTTTTTTTTCCTTTCTCTCTTTTTAAAGGAGGAGGAGGAAAAGTACCCTGTTTATTTCCAAACTCCCTTGCATCTGATTTGCAATAGGCTGGCATTTGCTGTTAAAGCAGAAAATTATAAGGAGGGCCTAATTGACCCTCCTGTGTCTCTGAAAAAACCTGTCTGTGGTCTCTAATTGACCCTCTAGGTACCTACGGAACAATGAATGAATCTTCAGGAAATAATGGAGGGCGATGATTAATAGCCTGGGTCTGGCTGGACCTCTGCCTCTCGAAGCTCTTCTCTCTGCACTTTGCTTCCTCCCTCCAGGACACTCGAGTCCCTGGATTTCATAAGCAGCGATTTATTATTATCGCTGAATAATAAATACCCTGCAGTCGACACTTTAAAAAATCGGACACATCACGATTCTGCAGAGATTGGGATAACATTTATTTAAGCTGGCATTCTCATTTTTCTCCTTGGCAATTCTCAGAAGAGTCTTCCTCCGGTATTTGTGGGCAATGTCAAAACAAGAGGCTTCTCTGAAGTTTCTAGTAAAATCACTCCAAACGTAAAGTCCTTTGAAATTGTGAGATTTTTTTTTCCTTTTCCAAAGAGTGAATATGCCCCATTCTGCCTACTTCAGGTGAAGAATAAGGCCCTTCAGGAGTGAAGGGAATGATAATAATAATACTGGCAGGAGGAAGTGACATCCCCTTAGTGTAAAGTGTGTAATGGCCCCTTCTTACACATTATCTTGAGGACTACTCACAAAAGCTCTGGGATGTAGATAGTGCTATTATCCCCATTAGTCAGATGAATAAGCTGAGGTGCAGAGAGAAAAAGTAATTTGCCCAAAGTCACAATGTCCAAAGCTCCAGTTCTGGGTGCTTCACAATATTCAGCAGTAATTGCATCAAATGAACAATATTAAGAAAAAACATGTTTTGCAACATGGGCAAGAGAATAAAAGGCAATGTCTTCCCTTTCTTTTAGCTTGGCCAAAAAATACTTCCTTTCTCCAGACAGGGTCGGAAAGTATATTTAAATTTAGAAATATGCATGCCTCCAGAGGACTGTAAAAAGCCAGAAGGTTTTTTTTTTTCATTTTTTGCACATTCAGAGCATTAACTATGTTTATAATTAAAAATTATTAAAAAGGAAGGAGGAAAGGAAGAAAAGAAGGAGGGAGGGAGGGAGGGAGAGAGGGAGAGAAGGAAGGAGGGAGGGAAGGATAGAGGCAAGGAGGGAAGAAAATAAACCACTAAAAATGCTCCTTCCAAATTCTCCTCCCCTCCTGTTGATGTCTCCACCTTCCTCAGAACCTTCAATGGCCAGGGAACCACAGGCTGTCAGCCAGGCCCTGCTGGGTGCTCTGGGCCCCTTTTCTTCTTAGTCAGTGCTTTGTGGGAGAACAGGCTGCCTACGCAGCAAAATTAATGCTTGGGTAAGGATTACAAATTCTGTGCAATCCGCGGATGTTCTCCTGCATTAGGTCCCACTTCTGTCATCACGGCACACCGGGCGACCACTCAGAGTCCTAGGCTTTGGGTGGGCGGTGGACTTCTGGGAGTCATCAAATCTGGGAGTGACTCAAAAATAGAGAAGAAAAGAGTCGAATAATCAAATCTGTGTGCAGTGAATGGAGCACTGCCCTAGGTATCCTGGACAGTCCCATTCAATGCTATGATTTAAAAGACAAACAAGATGGTCCTGGGGATCTTTGGTCCAACAGCAGACCCTTCCCAGCGTTACTTGAATGCTAGAGACAGGGAACAACTCATGTATCAGCGCACTTTTCATATGCAAACCAGCCACTCCAGAGCCCATAACCCCACTGCCTCTGCTATGGGGCTCCCACATTCTGGGCCACTATCCACCTGCCCTGATCACCCCATGGCCAGGTACCAGGCAACTAGGGAGAGCCCCTCTGCCCCAGAGCCCACTGAAATGATGCAAACTAGTCCATCTTAAGTCGGCTTACCCTCCCTCCCTGGTCCTTTCAGCAGAAACCACACTAAAGGCTCCCTTCTCCCTCTACCTCCTCAACAACCCTGGAGCTGCTCCATGTGACCCCATGGCATGGTGGGTCCCCTTTCTCTTGGGATCCGTGACTATCACAAACCAACCTTCTGATAACAGTGGTCTCCTGATCTCCATACCTGGGTAATAATTAAAGCCTATCAAAACAGGAAGGGAAGGAAAGAGGGAAGGAAGGGTGGAACGAAGGGAGGTGGGGGGGGAGGAGAAAAGAAGCAAGGAAAAGAACTGAAGAAGGAATAAGGAATGGATGAATGATAAGGAACTTAAAACCTGCTTCTCTTTAAGAAGACAAACAACGAAGAGACCCACAGAAGAAACTTCCAGGGGACATGCACACTGGAGACAAGGGCGGAGGCTGTGTGTGCGGCGGATTGGCCCATGGGGTACTCCCTGTACAGTACGTCTCTGACCACGGCCAGCTTGCTCAGGAAACCAGCAGAGAGGTTCATTTCCATGTACGGCTGACAGTCGGCATCCAATGTAGAGTAAGATTATAAAATGCTATTAAACTATAAATAGACCCATACAAGTCCCTTTTAAAGAACTCTCTGTGCTTTTATTCATTAAGATTCAGATGCTATGGAGGGTACAGATGCGCCTTTTACTCCTGGATCCCAAATAAAACACCCTGTATGGAAGCAGATGGCTTTGTATAACTCACATGACAGTTTACAGGGTAAGATGACTTCATCAGAACAGTATCACGGTATAATCTTTGTGGTTTTTTTTTTGGGGGGGGGGTCCAGGGTTAGGAAAATCTGGCTTTAACTGGAGGTCACATTTCCATGTGAAATTTGGGGTCCATTTAAGGAGTGCCTTGATCAGTGGGTCACCCCACCAGGTACCCTTCCATCATCTTCCTTCCAGAGGGCACCCCGGGGAATGGGTAAGAAAGCATGTCAGGAAGCCAAGGATGGCTCGGCCCCCACTAGGACCTGGTTCTAGTAAGACAGCCAGGAACCCTCTCCCACTCAATCCTGAGACCCTCCCTGTGTTTGCTGCCACGTGTGGAAGGAGGTGGATTTGTGGACTGGAAACCATCCAGCTGACATGACACCTGTTTGGGCACCCAGCCCTGGACGGGGAAAGGCAAAACTGGTTTCCACTGATTTTGATCTCAGAGCATAAAATGGAGAGCCATTACGCTGGTCTGGTGAAAGGAGACAGAGCCTGCTTTGTCTTCACAGGAGGATGGGGCCCTAAGGGCTTCTCAGCCCCTGGAGATCTGAGCCGTGGTGGTTGGAAGTGCCTGCTTCCCACAGATGGGATTCACCATCCAGAGCAGAGCTGTGGGAGCAAACAGCTGGCACGTGCACTCATGTAGCTTTGGAGGACTCCTCTCCTTTGAAAGAGTGACAGGGAACAGACCAGATCTCCTTAGCCCTGCCTCCCTAGAATATTCAAGCACTTGCAACAATACAATGGATGTCCCTGTCTCCAAGGAAGCAGGGAGACAGTCTCCCAGTTCCTTACTACACTGAGTCAATTTTTAGGGTTAACATTTTAAATATAAACAAAGAAACAGGAGTTCACATGACCACAAGCCCTCTTCTCTTTGGAAAATTCAGACCATGATATACAAATGTTTAGAAGACAAGCCACCTAAGTAACGCCCAGGGAAAAGACTGAGGTTTCTGTTTTCCTCGGGTTTCTTCCAAAACCAATAGCGTGATTCCTTAATGCCTTCATCATGGACTATATTGTCTGTTACTCAGAAGCCTAACTATGCAGCATCTGTCCTCAAAAGACTTTACAACACACCCTTATAACAGATTCATCAATTAACCCTGAGCCTCTAGCCAAGTGAGAAGGCACATCATCTCCCCTGTTCCCTTCTTTTCTCTTTATCCTAAAAAAAAAAAAAAAAATGAAGTTGGCCTTCAATCTGCTTGCTCCAAATCCTTACTCCAGACTCTTGATGTTTTCCCCAGTTGCCCGAGTATGGAAAGTATCATGTCCACACTGGCTCCAACCAACCATTCCAGTTCTGTCACTGTTCCCCAAAGAGCCCAGGAGTAAGACGTTCCATGAGAAGTGTCACGGTTAACGAGAAATCCCAAAGCAAGGGCTTTGTGTTATGTCAGAAAGAAATGAAAATTCAAAAGACAAGCACTCATCCAAGATCGAAAATAGCATGTTCTTAAACCACAAAAATCAAACAAAAATGATTTTTGAAATTACATCTCACAAACACATGCTCCAGGGGCCAGCAAACCATGACCCACAGGCCAAATCCAGTCCACCACCTGTTTTTGTAAATAAAATTTTATTGACTTACATCCATGTCCCCTTGTTTACATGTATCTATGGCTGTTTTTACTATACTAAGCAGTTTAGCGGTTGTGATGGATACTTTACGGGTCACAGAGCCAAAAATATTTACTAATTGGCCCTTTACAAAGTTTGCCGACCCTGTTCTAGGCCAAAAATTAGTTTCTATGACCCTTAAATCCTTAAGCTGGCTTTGTCACTTTTTGGTCTTAAATGATCAAATAAGAGCATTTTAATGACGGTATTTTTGAATTACTACTTTGAGGTTAGGAAAGAAGAGAAAGTCAAAGAACTTTTAAAGATTCACAATCATTATTTTTGAAATAAAAATCTGATATATACCAGGTAACTGATTTCAACCACAAATATTTCTTGAACGTGTACCATGTATCTGGTGTTTTTGATGTGGGCTTTTCTCCCCTCCCCCTCCCCCTCCCCCCTCCATGCACTATGCCCTTATTTACTTTGCCTGGTCTAATAAAAACAGCTTTAAAGAGTCCCCATCTCTGACAGGTGTCCTGCCTAATACAGGTTATGCATATATACGTTGTAGGTATTTGGATCACTCAAGTCATCTACAAAGTGCATTTTAACCCTAGGCTTGATATCCAAACTGTAGGATTAAGTCATTTAGGATGTACTTGATTCCGATAATATGTAGTGATTTTGTTCATGTTGTTTGGTTTTATTTCCTTCCCCAGAATGATTTCCATTAGCTGGCTTGCAGATTAGCCACCCCATCTCCTGACAAGAGCACGTCGATCAAATGGTCTGGAGTGGCCCCATGTCTTGCTTGCTACCGCCAAGGGACTGATTTAAAAGACAGACAAAAAGTAGACACAGAGAAGTCCAGATAGTGTGATTAATGGTCGATCCAACTTTCTCTGCACCACATATCATGACTTAATGGGAAACCCTGAAGAGATTAAAGGGGGGGATTACATTACCATGAATAATATAAAAAAGTGATATTCTGCCTAAAAAGCTTTTGAGTGCAAGTGACTCGAACAAATATATTAACAGAGCTTACAGCAGATTCAATCAGGTTGAACGTTCCCCAGAATTTATTTTGAACTAAGCTTTATATATCTGAGATGTGAAGAATGAATCTATTCGGGACTGGCAGGAAAGCTATTAATATGCAGATTTTAATTCTGCCTTCGATTCTATAGAGGTTCTATTGTCCCTCCCTTACTACTGGCAACCTCCCCCCATTACAGATGTAGTACACCTCCAAAAATCTCAATGCCCCAATTATGCTCTAGCGAGCTAAGACTTATTTTCCTCACTTTATTCTAACTTCCAAAATCAGTTCAAATTTGTATTATCAAGGCACCGATAAAGCCATTATGTTCAAAACTATGAGTTATGTCACTCCAATCCATCCTTCTGTTGGAAACTCCAATTCAGGAGTATATTTGGGGGGCAAAACTTAGCAGTTAAGATAGAAATCTGCTTTCCAAAAACTAGGTGCACATTAACTTACAATTAAGCCAAGATGTTCATCAGGTTACGGTGTATGACAGGTTAACGGGCTGCAACCAAAAGGCAAATATTGAAATGAAGGCGTTTATTTTCAAACCAACAAACCTGAACAGAACCATTACAATAAGTCCTATTAGCATTCCAGTTATTGGGCAAAATAATTTCATCTCTAAAATTAGTTAAATATATTGGAATGACCTGGACTCATTTCTGTGGCAAGCGGACAGAACAGCACTGCATGAAAGGCAAACTCATTTACAGTCAACTGGCCCATCAATTCCTTGACAGATTATGTTTAAGTTGATGGGAAGTGAAAGTTAAAAATATGATTCATCCAATGAGGCAGCGATGTGCTCCAAAGGAGTTTGCAAAGCAATTTTTAAAATAAACTCTATTTTATTTTATTATTACTTTTTTTTTTTTTTTAATTTAGGGAGAGAATGCCTTTGGGTTGAAATACAAACTATGTTGAAAAGTTCATCGTTTAGAAAATTCTGGTTCTGTCCCAAGTTGTATTTTATTTTCCTAAGCAATCTGGATTTTTTGGTAAAGATTAATAATGTGTATGACAAGTGAAAGGAATTAGTGAGGTCCAAGGGCTTTTGCCAGGTTTTTGAAGAGAATCAACAGCAGACTCTTGGTTCAAACCAGGTCCATAATCCAAGCCTTTCTGGATCACCTAACGAAAATGAGAAGTCAAAGTGTGTAAAGCCCTGGTCAGCCTCTGTGCTCAGTAGGTACCAGGAGTGCTAGAGACTATACTTCAAGAGCACATGCACTGCAAGGCCATGTGAACCTGGTGTTTGGGTGTCTACTCTGTCACTTACAAGCTGTGTGACATTAGAAACAAAACACATCTAGCCCCTCAGTCCCTCACTTTGTTCATCTGTAAAATGGGTATACTCATGTGTCCCCCTTCAGTAGGACTGTTGTATTCAATTGAAAGAGCTGATATACACAAAGCACTTACTGTAGTGTCCCCAATGTAATGGCTCAGTAAAGGTTAGTTTCCACCCTACCCCCATTGGTTGGATCTGGAAGACATTCCAACAGGTCTGGTAGTACTCAACTTTTCTAGGTTTTTCTAAGTAACACGTCAACAGCTTGTCTCTTTAGATTGGGTCTCTGGCCCATTGCACCAGAAGAACCAGGAGTGTTTGTTGAACATACAGATTCCTGGACCCCATCCAGGATGTATCAGAATCACTGGGCAGTGGGGTTCAGGAACAGATATTTTTAAAATAAATTCCTAAATGAGTCTTAGGGACCCAGAATTTTTGAGAATTTCTGATTTCAACAAACAGGATGTAGACAGAGAATCACAAACCATCACTTCTTGAGCAAATCCACTGCTATTCCACAGCATTAGATATGATTACCAAGGGCTGCAGCTATGGATCCTATGTTCTTTTGGACAATCCCTCGCCCCTGTTTTCCAGGTATGTGCCATGCAGGCTGCCTTTCAGTTCCTGGAACTGTCTGGAATAGGAGAAGGCCTTAACGTCCTGGTCACACCTACTGTTTGGCTCTCCTCCTCATCCCAAGCCCTCTTTCTCCTGCCTAAACTCCTCCTTCTCCCTTTAGTGCCTTAGTTCCAAGCTCATCTCCTTATGAAAACCTTCTCCACCCCCTACACAAAGTTGGAGTCACCTGTTCTAAGATGCACTAGGACCTTACACTGCTTGTCACAGTGCTAAGCATCTTGTGATTATTTAACTCAGTGAATTTTTTTTCTTTTTTTATAGACTGTCTTCTCTTCTCCCCTGAAAACCGATGGAAGGCGGGGACTATTTCTTCCTTATTCACCAAATCATCCCTCATGGCCAGCATGGGGCATGGTATGGACTGAATCGTGTCCCTCCCAAATTCATACACTGAAGTCCTAACCCGTGACATGACACTATTTGGAGGTAGGACCTTTAAAGAGGTCATTAAGCTTAAATTAGGTCAGGAAGGTAGATCCCTAACCCAGTATGACTGGTATCCTTGTAAGAAAAGGAAGAGACACCAGGGATGGGCCCAACAGATAGAGGGATCACCATATGAAGACACAGCGAGAAGGCGGCCGTCTGCAAGCTAAGGAAAGAGGACTCAGGAAAAACCAACTCTGCCACCACCTTGATCTTGGACCTCCAGCTTCCCCCCCAATACAGTGAGGAAATAAGCTTATTGTTGAAACCATCCAGTCTGTGGTGTTCTGTTGTGGGAGCTTCAGAAAACGAAAACAGAGCCTGTTCCACGGTGGGGGCACAAAAGCTGCTCTGTGGCCAACCATGACCACCAGGTATCTCTGGCTTCTCTCCACTCTCCCCTGCATCTGGGGAAATGAGACTGTTGAACTTATCTATGAATGGATTAATAGAAACAATCTGAAGACATCCCGTGAGCAGAAGGCCATGATGGTCCTACAAGTAACTGATTCCTGGAAGAAGAGCTTGGAACCAACACAGCATCCCTGATCTGGGAACTGGACCATCACTTAGTGCAAACAGATCTCCCATAAAACTTCTGACTCTAGGGCGTCTGGGTGGCTCAGTTGGTTAAGTGACTGCCTTCGGCTCAGGTCATGATCCTGGAGTCCTGGGATCGAGTCCCGCATCAGGCTCCCCGCTCAGCGAGGGACCTGCTTCTCCCTCTGGCCCTCCCCCCTCTCATGTGCGCTCTCTCTCTCTCTCATTCTCACTCTCTCAAAATAAATAAATAAATCTTTAAAAAAAAAAAAAAAAAAAACTTCTGACTCTAGCAAGCCTCCCCACCCTCGCCACAATGCTGCCAGTGGGAAAGAAGTCACCACCTAATCAAATCACCCTCTGGAGTCCTAGGGAGCTAAGGCTCAGCTGTCTCAGGGAACCAGCACATGCTAGTAATTTGTGGGTATCTGCTTAGGAAGAGAATCCTTAATGTGAGAAGGGAAAATTAATTCACACTTAGTTTGTTGTCTTATTCTAGAAATAATCTCATTTTTAATATCCTCATTTACCACCCTGTACATTGCAGTGAGCTAGAAAATGGCTCAGAGCTCTGCCTCAAATACAGCACTGCCACTTAATGGCTCTGTGACTGTGGCAGTGACTTAGTTCAGTCAGCCACGGCTTCCTCATCTGCAAATGCGCAACCATTTACTTAGTAAGATAGACATGTCGTCTACTTGGTAAGGCTGTTCCAAGATTCAATCAGATATGGGATAAAAAGTGCTCAGCATGGTGCTCTCAATAAACCGTAAGCACGACTGTATTATTCTTAAGGAATCAGATTTTATATTTGGTAATATAATAATGTTAGCAGTCACTGAGAGATGCCCACTGTTTAACAATTATAACCAGAGAGAACACTAGTATCTGTTCTCCATTTCCTTACCAAAATATTTGCTCTCAAAACTCAATTTTTCATTCAGTGAAAAGAGCTAGTGCTAGATGCTGGTCAAAATATGCAAGTCAATTAACTCATGGATATTTTCAAAGTAGGAAACACGGGGTTCTGTTTGGCGACGTTTTTCTCACTGTAGTAACCCCCAAGCCCTGCAACTGGAGGCTTTGAAAGTGACAAATATAAGTCTAGGTAGGGATTATCTTTCATCACAGTGCTCTAATAATCTCTGCTTTGACAAGAAATTTATGGCAGGCTGCTGGAATGTTAGTTTATTGATGATTAAAGTATCAACTGTCCTTGATACAAATAAACAGGACTTCTGAATCATAAGCAGTGAGACAGGGCACCCACTGGGGTCCTGGGGCTGTGCAATTTATGGGTATTCAATTCTCATCAATGTATTGTCAGTATATCCAAAGCATCTGACAGGTTTCTGTTTCGAGGATGGATGCTCCTTCTACAACCCAAGGAGCATAAAAGGTAAGGTCTTCAAGCCTTATAGGTTTGAAGCCTGCATTATCACCAAGGATTTAATATTGGGAACTGCCCTTGGCCCCAGCTTCTCCTATTCCCCATCTTTCAGGATTTGGTATGTTCAGTATAGTATTAAGGACAGGATTTGGCAACCACTGAAAAGTTTCCATTACAGGGTCCAGGCCTCTGTTGAAGGTACTGGGTGAGGAGTTCCAATGACCAAGCAATGACCCCCAGAGTTAATGATGGAAAGGAGGGCCATTCTAACAGGGAATTCACACACAGGGAATTGGCTGCCAATATGGATGCCACAGAGGACCCCGGGCAGACACTGTTGGCTGCCTGCTCCACAGCCCTTATTCCTCCCTTCATCCTTGATGATAAACTTCCAGTTCCTCCCACCCCGGCCCAAAAAGAACTCCTGACATGTGGGAGACAGCTGTGGTGGTCTCACTTCCCTTGCTGAGACACAGACAGGTATGGGATGCCATTCTGGACAATGCCTCATGAGAGGGGTTCTATTGGCAGAGGCGTCTTGGAAGGTGTTCTTCACTCTTTAAAGCATACATGAGACAGGCACATTCTTATCTCTTCTTGTCTCTACTCATTATTATCTGCAAGTGATTTCTGGGACTTGGCAACCATTTTGTGACTGTGAGGTGAGCCTGCCTCAGAGAATAAACCAATGTGCTGGGGAAAGCAGAGCAGAAAGTCAGAGCTAATCTAGGTGCCTAACAATATTTTTTAAACCTCTGCATTAACTAAATCTGAAACTGCTTGAGCTCCAGACATCTTCTGATGCAAGATAATATATTTTGCTGTTGTTGTTGTCCATGCTACTTTTAATGGAGTTTTCTGTTACTCATAGCCAAAAGCTCCCTTTCTTAACATTTCTTGATCTTTCCTCCTAAGTTTGAAAATATTCCCCACTGTTAACCCTAATACCTCAAATTACACAGAAAACTCACTTTCCTTTTTTTAAAGTTTTTTTTAGTTATTTCAGAGAGAGAGAGCATGCACACACATGTGAGCATGGAGGGGGAGGGGCAGAGAGAGAGAGAGAGAGAATCTCAAGCAGACTCTGTGCTAAGCACGAAGCCCAATGCAGAGCTCCATCTCACAACCCATGAGGTCATGACCTGAGCTGAAACCAAAAGTTGGACACTTAACTGACTGAGCCACCCAGGGACCCCGAATACTCACTTTCTAAGTGGAAAATGCCCAGGTGGGTAGTATCAGAAATGGGCATCCTAATTTAACTTGGTTGTATTTGATTGTTTTCTTCCTATCTGAGATCAGAGGGGCAGATAAAAAAAGAGAAGAACGGCAAACTGGCAGCATAGGATACTGTCAGAAGCGTGAGCCTGGTAGGCACAATGGCATAGGACTTAGAAATTGCACAATTAGATTCCTGTGAGGAATCCAAACCATAGAAGAGAGTTATACAGTCTTTGGTATCTATACAGAGATACCAAAGATAAACTTCCCCTAACTTTAATCTCTCCCTGTGGGTAGATATCTGGGTATATTTTGTGATAGGTGTAGGAGAGGTTCATTTTCAAGGGGACGGGGCAGCCAAGTGGGTAGCAGCTCTCAGTACGAGTAACAAGCAGATTCCTGTGAGAGGCATAGCAGGAGAGAATGGAACATATTCATTTCTCCCATTTCCTTAGTATCAGGAGGCTAATGATACAGTGGAGTAATGCCCTCAGGTAGACAAAAGAAAATACCTATATCTCCCAGCCTCCCTTGCAGCTAGATGTAGCCACGTGACTCAGTCCCGGCCAATGGCCCGGCCGACTCAGTGTTAGTGAGTATTGACTGGCACTTCTGGGAAACTCCTTTGAGGGAGGTGACTCAGATGGAAGGTACATCCCTCCTTCTGCCTCCCCCTTCCTTCTGCTTTCTGTGGGTTGGAACTCAAAAAGAACTCAATAGCAGAGGTTCCAGGAGCCATCTTGGATCAAGAGGTGAACTTCCGGGGAGAGAAGCCAAATGGCTGAGAATCATAGAACAGAAAAATAAGAGGAGTCTTCAATGACTTCATAGAACCATCAGGTCAGTCCTGGACTAGCTACCTAGCCATGGGCTTCTTTTAAGTGGAAAGATAAACCCTCATGTGTTTAAACCAATAATATTTTGGGTTTTCTGTTTCATGCAGGTGAACCAAGCACTAGCTGGAACAGTGGCATTTTTGCTATGTAAGATGTCTGATGCTTTCATTTGACTTCAACATTGGTTATAATACTGATTTAAAATGTCCAGAGCAGGGACGCCTGGGTGGCTCAGTCGGTTAAGTGTCTGCCTTTGGCTCAGGTCATGATCCCAGGGTCCTAGGATCGAGTCCCGCATCAGGTTCCCTGCTCAGTGAGGTATCTGCTTCTCCCTCTGCCTGCAGTTCCCCCTGCTTGTGCATGCGCTGTCTCTCTCTCTCTCTCTCTCTCTGACAAATAAAAAAATCTTTAAAAAAAATTTTTTTTAAATGTCCATAGCATGTCTTTAAGACACTTTGACTGTCCTTCTTCTGCTAAAAGCCTGTGAGTTCCAGGTTCAAATGCTTCTTTTACATTAATGGAAACTTGCAATGTGTAAGACCAAGGAAAAGTTATACCAAGCCAGACCCCACTGATCAACCAACCCCAGTTACCATCTGTGTCAACAAGAAATCCTTTGTTGGGGGGACACGTTCTTCCTCCTTGAACCCACCTCCAGAGATCACGAACATACAATCATCCCACCACAGACTCATCACTGATCTACTTATCTTACTTTTATTGAAAAGTGGTTTTTCACATATGCTTTCGAAGTATTAGTTTCTTAGGCTCACTATTCCCTGCATATGGTGGCGCTTCCTTCAATAAGCCTGTCTTTTGCTCTGTTTCCAAGTTCGATGATATCAAGCAACATTATAGTCCCTTAATCCTTTTCGTTGTAGGCAAAAAGAGCATCATTTTGGTAAAGACTTAAGAGTGTGCACACACATCTTTTTGCTTCTCCTTCTAGGCCCATGGGGAGATGATACATTCCCTCCCATTGCGAGGCCGCGTGATTAGTTCTGACCAATAGGCAGTTGACTAGAAGTGACATGTGACATTCCAAACCGAAGCATACAGTTGCTGTCGAGACCGACTCCAGCAGTGAACAAGAAGGACACATGTACCAGACGGTTTATCTGTGAGGCAATGGAGACAACACCTACCTGGGTCCCTGAGTGGCCGTGTGTGCCGGGACCATGCCAACCCACGTGGAGCACATAACGTGAGCAGGAAATAACAATACACTCTGTGTCAAATAGCCTCCCTTGCCCTTTCACACCCCTATTCTACACACATGCAGAACTCACATACACTTTCATACTAGAAAAGATTTTTTTTTTTTTTTTTTTTTTTTTTACTATTTTGCCTCTACTACCTTCCTATCATTTCACTATTGGTTCTGGCTACAGAAAAAGATTGGACTAATGTCCTCAGGGATCAGACAGTGATGGCTCCCAGGGCCCTCATCTGGGTTCTAATGGAGAGTCCCATCTCGATTCTCCCTATATTAAAAAAGAAAGACAGAAAATGAAAGCACTTTGAGCTTATTTTCTTTGCTTCTTGTAGAAATGCCATCACTGAATTATGATTCAGAGTTATGTCGGTTTAGGGGACTGACATAAGAACTGTCTATTCGAAATGCATGTCCGTGTCTTTTATAAAATCATAGTGGACTGCAACTGTGCTCTCTGGAGCATCCAAGGCCTCGTGCATGGCCCTGTGAAGCAGCCACTTGTTGAAGTTCAACTCTGCAGACTGCCTCGTGCTATGCAGTTTGTATTCCCTGACAATCACAGGCACTGTGGTTTGCTTCCGGCCTTACCTATCAGGCAACCTGGGGACCAAATTCAAAGCCAAGCCAGGAAACAGGCTTACTTTAAGTTCCAGCAATGTCCACTCCGCCATTTTCAGATCATCCCTCTTTTTCCTCCTAATTTGCAGACTTGACATGATATTGTTTGTTTTCCAGCTTGAGGAATGCAGAGTCTTTCACCTCCTACAAAGTCGGGAGTGCCCTCCTTACCATGGACCCACAGGCTGGAAGACCACACCAGCGCATCATCGCGTCGGGTCATCTAGCCTCTATCATTCAGGGAGGGGCTGAGATGCACAGACCCAGGGGGATTCCCGCTAGCTTCCATTTCACATCCTGAAAGGTTTGGTGCCAAAGGAAATGTGGGAGTCTACCCTGGGTAGCATCACTTGAGAAAAATCATGAAAATTAAACCCAGATGGATAGCTGGGGTCTGCCTAATTCATGCTTTTCTATTCTCTCTGCGGAGAGGCCCTCTCGTAACTGGCTTCAAGCAAGAGGCCAGTCCATGAAAATAGTCCCACCAGTCCTTGGCCGATTCTTAGAAACAAAACAAAACAAAACAAAAAAACTTTAACTACTTTTTGTTTTTCATATTACAAAAGCCACCCATTTCTCTTTACAAAAGAAGAGAAATCAGAGAAGAAGGGAAGGAAAAAACAAAAATGCTAAGAAGACACTGTGCACTTTCTGAGCTCCTAGATCTGTGCCAGATCCACTCACGTTATGGGAAGGCAGAGTCACTCACAGCTGTCACATTACACATCAGGACCTCGAAGTGTACCAGCGCAAACTTATTTATCCGATGTCCCGTCTCTCAGCCAGTTAGTGGTGGAGGCAGAATCTGAACCCACAGCTATTTGACAAAGCTCATTACCTTCACCTCAAATAACTCAATTACACCTACAGAGCCTGGTCCACGGTGCGTAATTTGATGTGTTTCTTTCAGAGTCTTCTGTGTGTGTGCCCATACATGTTTGTGTGTAATAAAGGAGATGCATAGAGCACATGCAGTTTTGTGCTTTTTACGCTTAAAGTTCTCAAAATACATTGAGTTCTCTGGATATTTCAAAGGCCTCTGAAAGTCTAAATTAATTATATCTACTCACCAACCTCCCAACTCAGCTGACCGAGACCAACTGTGTGTTAGTGGGGGACATAATTCTCATACAGAACTGCCCTGGATAAAATAAATAGGAGCTCATAGGAACTCACGGAAACTCACCGCTCAGGAAGCGGTAACAGTCAGAAGCCCAGAGTGTAGCCACTCTCCAGAGATGTGGACACTGACACATTCCATGGTCAGAGGCCCGCAGTCGACATCAGCATTAATGAACAGTTCACAAATGACATCTTGTTTGTAGGTCAAAACCAAAGCCAATTCTTTCCTTCTTTTACCCAAAATCAGTGGATCTCATGAACACCAATGATACCCAGGAGCACGGACTGATGTATTTACAACCAGCAAGTATGTTTGGATATCACACATGACACACGTAACACCTACATGGGAGAACCCAGGTCCAAGCAACACGACCTCATGTTTGGAACCAGAGCTCAGAATCAAGATTGGGCATTCTCAAATAAACGATCACCCTTAACTACTGATATTTTAAAAACACTTGGGTTCCTGATTCTGTTTTTGCTGTTGTTCTGTGCAGGATATTAATCCTGCACAGGATTCTGTGGTTACTGCTTTTTGTTTTCTTTTTTCACCTTACCATATCTAAATGGATGAATGCAACACTCCCTCAGATAGACAGTGACAATAGATCAGAAGCCAGAGAAACTGTGTTGGTGGAAAAAGAAAGGAGGACTGTTGATTCTACTTCTGAGATTGGTGTGTGGCTTGCAGAGAGAGAGAGAGAGAGAGAGAGAGAGAGAGAGAGAGAGTGTGTGTGTGTGTATGCGCGCGCGCATGTGCATGCAGTATAAGCAGGAGCCACCAACACTGGGAACTGGGAAATACCCATGTTTAAATGCAGTGTGGTGTTATAAATTTATATTGGATCGGATCCTATCTATGAAGAGAGAGTAAATTGCTCAATAGAGGTGCATTAATAGCAAGATAAAGAAAACAAGTACATTCCAGCATCAAGTATAAATGCTCAGGGGGCCACTGCCTGTGTTAGATTATCTACTGCACTTCACCCCGACATTAGCACCAGTAATGCCTCTCTTTAGGGGGAGAACATGCTTTGGTGGAAGTGCCAAAAGTTCATTTCCCAGGGAGCTACTCGCAGTACAATCTGTACAGAAATCGCATGTGCAAATCTGTCCATCCGTGGAGGAGCGCTTAGAAGTTTGAAAAAATGCACCTGTGTGCACCCTAAAATATATAGTCTTCGGACCTGAAGCCCTACTTCTGTCAATAAGAATTAACTAAATATTCTGTACTTATTCTGTGCTCAACTCTAATCAATGCAGAATTGCTTACTGGAAGAGAAATACACTCTTTAGAATTCCACCTTAACTTCTCCCCCTAAATAATGCTGCAAGTTTTCTTTCTAGAACTACTGTAGGTTCTGCGACAAGCATGCCCACCACATGCCAAGCAGAGAGGAAGAGCACTGGGTATTTTCACCAGTTATTTCAACTTATCCTCACCAAAAGCCCTTAGGAGCTGAACAATGCTCACCGAGGCTCAGAAATGAGTCACTGCCTCCCAGAGCTCCCGTGATTTTGTCTGTGCGCCTAATGACAAATCCAAACGACCCCATTCAGTTCAGCATGTATTTATGAAGCACCCACTATGTGTCACGTGTTGCACAAGGAGAAGCTCCAGGAACAATGACACCATCGCAACAGGATGTGGCTAAGTGATAAAGGCAGACATGAGTTACGAGGGGTACAAGTTCCTTAAATGTTACACAACACAGAACGATCGTTCCTGTCTCGAGATGCTTCTGTGTCTCCAAATTGCCTCCTTACCAGGATCCTTTCCCTATTCGCCCCCCAGCTGTGAAAGGGCATAGCTTCACTTGCTGTCCAAAGCGACCATTCCAGGTAATGGAAGAAATTGCAACAGAAGAAACATATAAACAAGGTAAGTTTTCAAATGCATCTCTCAGGTACTATTCAGGACAAAATGAACAGAAATAAACAATCCTCCAATACCAGGTGACATATTTTATACTTTTCCACCCTGCGTTTTAGGAAGGTAGCAGAAAGAAAAACGTTCCTAAATCAGGGTTTCTGAATCAGATGCTGGTATTAGAAGTAAGATTAACCCGGTCCCTTAACAATCAAATTTATGACTAGTAAAGCGTTATGAAAAATTCTATCTCGATGTCAAATGTAGGAAACACAGTCTTTGGAGGCATATAATGATAAACTGCAGTCTGAGCAATAAGCTCGGTGAAGGGAATGAGCGGTTCAAGAGTTCAGAACATGTGCGCTGGAAAGGTGTTCAGTTAAAGAGAAGGGCTGGCTCCAGACAAAGGCAAGGAAAGGTCATCCTCAGAGTCATTTCATCTTCATTACAATGGGCGAGCTGGTGGCCACAGCGCACTCACCCAGACGGCCACACTGTACTCAGGTTTAAGACTCACTGGGACATTCAAATACTAAACACAAGTAAACATGCTGCGTGCTCATGACAGCAGAACCCCGATACTGCCATCTGGGCTTCCCAGCGCAGCCCCCGCCATCCAAAACAGATGCGACAGCAACGGTCCCCCCAACCCCACGTCTGCCTTTTTTTTTTTTTTTTGGTGTGAGTGATAGATTAATTAAAGATTACAATCTATCTTCTTCAGAAGACCAGAGAATTGGACTTGCAATCAGCAACTTAATTTTCTTTCAGGTAACTGCCAAAGTTAAATTCGTTCTCCCAAATAAAATAACGTCCCCCATCTGTGCACCTTGAGATTCCATGTTCCAATAAGACCGTGTTTGTGATGTGCCCTGTAAGTCAACCCTCATCTCTCAGTTTTCAGGAACTGGGGGAAAGGTGAATTTCATTCACTGATTATCAGCAGGCTCCTGACAGATAGCGGGGCTGTTGTAATGGGAAAGAAAGTCCTGACCCACATCTGGGACAACCTTTCTCAGAAGGCGGAGGCCAAAGGCTTTCCATTTTTGAGCGCTGCCCCCATAGCGGACGAGTCTCACCCTCTCTCCAAACTCATACAGAACCAGCTGCCCTAATGCGGCCTCCTCACCATTCAAAAGGCAACCCTGCTCCATCTCTGCATGCCCCTTGCCCCCACATGCGCGGTGGCAATGGGGACCCAGTTTCCAACCCCAGTTCCCAACCAGCTGTAAGTCCAGCATAACTAAACTCCCCACTCTGGCTTGTATATGAGTATGGGTTTTAACACGTACATTCATTTCCAGTTGCAAGTGACATGTTTTCCATCAGCAAGAGGAAAGGTGATCACACAAAGGTGATGAGGAGGATGAAAAGAAAAACTGTAATTCGCTGAGCTGAACGGCAGCAAGTACAGCAGGTAGGGGCTCAGCACCCACGGTTAGTGAGAAAACCAGCCGTATCCTAGGTCAGCTTACAGCCTCTAAACCTTCATGCAGCCACCTGGGAAGGTACATCATTTGTCATCAGGGTGTTTGGGGATTAAGGATTACGTGAGCTGATAGATGGATAAAGAGATGGTGAATGCAGGGATGGACAGATGGATGGACGGAACGCCAGAAGGATGGATGAGTGGAGGGAAGGAAATAAAGAAGGGAGGGAGGATGGGTAGAGACACTGATATTTAAAAGACCTTGCCTGGAGCTAGTACATAGCAAGCATTCAATAAAAGGCTTCTGTTGTTACACTGAGCACTCTGACCAGACTACGGAGATATGGAAATTACGGGAAAAAATAATCCACAAAAGCTAGAGGCAAGTCGCCTCCTCTCCCTCATCCTCTGTCATCACCCTTGTGTCCTCTCCTTTCCCCATCCCGGTTATGAACCTCAGATGCCATGCCGCAGCAGGCGAGGCAGGTCCAACGCTGGTCCGCCTGGGCTTGCATCAAGAAAGCTCGAATGACACTGGCCTCCACCACCATCTGCACTGCGATGTGTGCTGGCAGCAGGAAGCTGCCGGAATGGAAAAGAATCAGAGCGAGCCTGAAGCAGGGAGTGCTCACACAGCCCACTGGGCAAAGTTGCATTCGACGGTCACCTGGGCAGCCAATTCCGCACATGACAAAAGGCCACAACCTCCTAGCCCAGCCGGCAACATGGGCCCGCTGGGGGCAGCCTCCATCCCTTGGGACGGGTCACCCTTGCTCTGGAAGGATTCAGTCATCATGAACTCATTCAGCTGAGAACCTCAGACCCTGAAAGCAACCACTGGGGAAAACATACAGTTCCGTGGCAGGTAAGACATTCACACTAAAAACTTAATTTAGATGGGGCAGAGAGGAGAATGCTGCCAAATTATACGCAATGACATTTCCAAGTGCAGGCATATGCCCTGGGAGGAAACATTGTCTACAAACAACATTTTAGGTCACGCAGCATGTGTTTTAAACTTCATGATAATAATGCTAGCCAGCATTCAATGGATGCCTAGTGTATACAAAGCACAGTGGTAGGTACCTGACAAGCGCTAGCTCTAAACTTCCCAGCGACTTCACTGGGGCACCCCTGTCACTGCTGACATCATGGGTATGGAGAGCTAACACCTCCTGGGTGCTCAGTGCTCAGCAGGTGCGTGTGAGGCACTCTGCCCGCAGGACTTCCTGACTCCCTCTCTCCTGATCATCCCCACCTTACCACCAAGAAAACTGAGTCCCCAAAAGCCTGAACTCCCTGCTCGAGGTCACACCCCTGGCAAGTGGTGGAAATGGACTCCCTCCGGCCCCTGTCTGATCCTGTTCTTTTGCTGCCACGGCTGCCAAAAGAACTGGCAGGTCAGAATTGCCAAAGCACGTTGTAACGAAGTCCATACCCTTTACAATTCCAGGGAAGAAGAGATCATCTCAAACCTTCCTTAGAGAACAACAATCAAAAGATGCCAACAGGATAGGCCTTCTCTTCAAAC
This sequence comes from Eumetopias jubatus, assembly GCF_037043125.1. Taxonomy (NCBI): domain Eukaryota; kingdom Metazoa; phylum Chordata; class Mammalia; order Carnivora; family Otariidae; genus Eumetopias; species Eumetopias jubatus. The sequence continues at coordinate 30,994,738 of NW_028274816.1, read as the reverse complement.
GCGATTCAAATGTCCGTGGCATCAGACCCGAATGAAGTCTCATTTCTGAGGGCCCAACCGTTAAGGCCTCCTCGGTCTGGATTTCAAGGAGGGGTGGGGGCAGAGTGTACATGGAGGAGCTGCAGGACACTTTGCACAATGCATTTCTGTCCTGACTCCTCTTTGGAGAGATGGAGTCCTATAGTTAGCTTCCAAACAATAAAAGTGAGCAGTTGGAGCTGCAGGAGGAGATGAAGAAAGATAGAGCAGGGAGTGATCCCCCGTATCATCCATCTCCCGGACTCAGAAAGGGGGCCATGGGGGACCTGGTCCAGACTTGGTCCCCATTACTGATCACTCAGACTCGGACGGCAGAGGCAGAATTAGCAGGTGATGTTATCTCCCTGAGCAGACCCTGTGCATCTGCAGCCTCTGCTCGGGGACAAGCTCTCAGTGCAGGGGGAGAGAGACAGAATGAGACGTAAATGAGCTTTGCAACTTCTCTAGTTCATGCAACTAGTTGACATGAACTTGGAGGTGTCTGTCTACAGTCACATACACATGCTTTTGAGAGAATCACTATTTGTTTTTTAATTTTATTTATTTATTTATTTGGAGAAAGAGCATGTGAGAAGGGGAGAGGCGGAGGGAAATGGAGAGAGGGAATCTCAGGCAGACTCCCTGCTAAGCAGGGAGCCTGACACGGGGCTTGAATTCATGACCCTGAGATCATGACCTAAACCAAAATCAAGAGCTGGACACTTAACCAACTGAGGCACCCAGGGGCCCCCGAGATAATCACTATTTAGACCAAAGCCTGGAGATAACAGGCCTCCACATAGTGGAGAGGTTCCACATCCTTCTAAGATTCCAGGATTTTTGTTTTTATTTATTTGTTTGTTTGTTTGTTTATTGCCATTGGTGATGTCCTCTTCCACCCTTGGATCCAATCATGCCAAAACTCTTCAAAATTTGAGTATTTCTTTCTTAATGGTAGAAATTAGATGCTAAGGACATCTAAATCAAAATTGTGTTTCCTGGGAATTACAACCATTGCCTTTCACCATGAGTCTCTAGATGGCTTTCAGTTGGTTGTGTCAATGAGCTGTCAAGATTTATAATAGCAAAGAACAACTAGCATTTATTGAGCACCTATATTGTGCCAGGTGCTGTGCGAGCCAATTTGTTCTGACTGGTTGACTTACTCCTAAGGATTTTTCATTTTCGATACTGGAGGAGCCTCAGTGAGGGGAAGCCTCCTGCCCAAGGGTACACAACCAATACCTCTAGAATACCTGCACTGCAGATAAAAAACAGCCAGGTAATTTTAAATTTCTTTCTTTTTGTCTAAATTTCTTTTTAACTCAGGGATTCAATGATTCTAATATTCATTTTTCCCAGCATAAATTGAATTATAACACTGGCTTACATCCATCTTTCTAAGAACTCTCTTCAGCACTCACCTTTTAATTTTGGCAAATACTTGTAGGGTTGCTATTTTGTATTTGGCCATGGACTGGGAGTCCAGCTGTTACCAAGACGACGCATACCTCCCCTTGTGGGCTCCTGGAGAAGACAGACATGTAGACAAACATGATGATCAAGCGTGCTAAGAGCGATGGGGATCTAGAAACTTCTGAGGGAACATTCAGGAGCAGTATCCAACTTAGTCCTCCAAGACCAGGAAAGGCTTTCTGGAGGAATAACGTTTAAGCTGAGACCCAAGGACAAGGTGGCATTAGGTCTGGGGACAATATGGACAACGGACAACTTCCAAGGAGGAGAAAAACTGCAGGTCCGCCATTCAGAAGGACCCATGATTATGCCTCCCAGTCTCTCCCACCAGAAGTCTTTCAAACACTCAAGCTCACCTAGGCAAATCTGTACTACTGATTCATTAGGAATCCCAGTTACCAATGTGCATGATGAGGACAGACCCCTCTTTGAAAAGGAAGTGAGGGCCAAATGCTGGGTCACTATAGCTATCAGCTCCCAGTCACTGGGGCCACCCAGTCCAGAACTGCCTCCCCCACAGCCCAGAAACTTGTGCTCACAGACCCCAAAAAACCAACAGGCTGCCAGAGAAAAGGCAGCCCTCACTCTCCCAGCTCGTTTTCCATGCAGAGTAGATGGGATAATGACAACCAGTTCTGAGTCCAAACCATGTGGCTCAGGGATTCTGCTTCCCGGTGATCTTGTCTGTTTTGAAGATAAATTTTAGGATATAAAAAGGGATGGGTGAATTCTCTGTGAGCAAAGCAAACGTTTGATCAACACTGGAGAGCAAGGGGGCCGCCTGGATGGCTCAGTTGGTTAAGCGACTGCCTTCGGCTCAGGTCATGATCCTGGAGTCCCGGGATGGAGTCCCACATCGGGCTCCCTGCTCATCGGGGAGTCTGCTGCTCCCCCTGACCCTCTTCCCTCTCATGCTATCTCTCATTCTCTCTCTCTCTCAAATAAATAAAATCTTAAAACAAAACAAAACAAAAAAAAAACTGGAGAGCAGGGACCTAAAGTTACAACCCCTGGCAAAAACTGCCAGTGAGGATACTCTGTTGCCAAATCTGGGCAGAGCTCATGAGCATTTGGCAACCAAATGAACAGAAGGACAATTAATATCCTCTTAAGAAAATTAAACAGGCTAAACCAGGATATGCACGTGTATTGAATGACCACCCATTTCTAATGACCACCCATTTCTTCATGGAGGTGTCTACGTGGAATGTCCCGTTTTCCAAAGTTTTATTTCAGAGAGCAGTTCCTCCCAAACTCAGCGTGGCCACAGAATCACCTGGTGAGATTTGAGAAAGTAGACTACTGGGTCCCAACCAGAGATTTTGACTCAAAAGATTCAGAGTAGAATGGAGAAATCTGCATTTCTAACAAGCACCTCCACAGGATTCTGTTCCTGATTTACATCCAAGTTTACCAGACATTGTCAGAGTTCAAGGAAAGGATGGGGGGAGGGGATGAGAATTTTGACTGACATTTTCTGCACTTCTAAGTATTCTTTTGATTAGCATGTATTATTTTGATTGCATTTGCAAGCATATCTTTTTTAAGTGATTACTGTGTACACCCACAATTTATAGTACTGTGGTGGGTACTTCACACTTCACAACACTTTCTTCTCTAACCAAATAACCTTAAGAAGCTTCTCTGGATAGGTTTAGTCACAAAAAAATTCCAGCATTCCTTGACTGGCCACTAACACAGGTCTGGTCCATTGTTATTGATGGTAAGTTCTGTAAAATGTTCTTTCCACTGCTGATGTGGGGATTGAGCGGCTGATAGATCAATACATTATTTCAACCATGCTTCATCCGCTTGATGATGTTTTGAAAACAAAAAATGCGTAGCAGTAAAATCAGGTACCTGAAGCTACTAAACATTCACGTATATTCCGCTGGTAATTTTGTCCAAAGGAACACCTACGTATATGTAGAAATCTAAACTGAAATCCATTACTTGACTTTGCCAGGAGAGTTAATCAGAGCAGAGAGGTCTGCACAATAAGAGACTGATAAAGTTACTTTAATCGGCAGGCTTAAACAATTTGTCTCTGATTATCCAACTTCATCCATTTGGGAAAAATTCAAAGAACTGGTAGCAAAAGAGAAACAGTAATTTTGGGGGTAAGATAATGATGTATCAGATAAGGCAGTAATATTAATAATCACATTTTTATTGTACAATTGTTTTAAACAAACAGGCTGCAAAATTTAAACAATGGAACCATCCCGACCTAAGGGAGGTCTGGGAAAGGGCCTCTCTCCCTTCCTTCTCCTCGTAAGGAAAAACAAAATGAAAACACAAAATTATCCATCTTAGAGAGTGGCAATGATGTCCTTGCTTTGCTGTCCCTCAAAGCAAATTCCCCGAATTGCTGAATGTCCAAGTTTACATTTAGGCTGGGAAGCCAAATTGAGATCTTTGTTTTACTTTGCCTAATTTCTGGCTATCAGCACTGTGATAATCTAAGAAGTTTCTCCACCAAATGCATGCCGAGACTCGTAAGATATAAACAACTCCAAAGAACCACGCCACACTGAAACACAATCAGCATTAATGAAATGGAGACCATTAACTGTGAGGGGATTAAGGCTGCACACTGGCTTGGAAATGCAGTTCCAAAGGTGGATCATGAGTGTCATTTCTCAGAGCCTGTTTCCCTACCTGCCAAAATGAACATCACCTACCTCGTAGAGGTGTGGAGATTAAACAAGATAGTGTGCTCCAAAATGTTTAGCATAGTTAGTAGCATATTATAAGCACTCTATACTATTAAAGATGATCGTTATCACTATCTGGATCAGCAGCAGGATGCTGAACTCATCAGGCTGAATTTCACAGGGTGAAGAATTTCAGATAACAACATGGGAACAGCCACAGAACTCTTAAGAGAGTGAGATTCCTATTGCCGCGATTAGCATCGCATGTCGGTTGTGCTTCGACATAGGCCCTGGGGTCACAGAACTATATTTAAGAAAAACTGATGGCCTTTATAAGCCCGAGTATTTTATAGTATACACTTAAAACCATTCTGAGAAGATGCCATCAGACTGCCATAACACAGCAACAACAACAACAAAAGCCAAAAAACAACAACAAACCCCAAGCAAACAGGATATAAAACAAAACCAAAACATACCTAAGAACTCCTACCAAATAGTTCAATAGGAGCGCTCACCTCTATGAGGCTATGTTAGCATGTGTTTGATAAGGAGCCACCTAGTATCACTGATTTTTATTAAAACTCAGATGATGGAAAGACCTTTCCTAAGCAGCAGACTCCTCGTCCACGACAAGAGGAAGCTGGGAGTCTCACACTCCGTCTGGTCCCAGGGCGTGCAGCTTCTACTGCTCCCTAACACTGAACAGGAAGAACCAGCCACTGAAACACACTCAGGCCTTTTCATTCTCCTCAAACCCCTAACTAAAGTTCAATTTCACAAGCCAAATTTAAAAATCAATTAATAAATTACAACTGCCAAAGAATGTTAAAAAGCCCAAAGGCACCTAAGAAGTGCTTAGAAGAAACAACAAAGCATTAAGTCTGAGATAAATGGGTTTGCTGTGTGTTTACTGTAATGTTGACTTAGTATTCCAAAGCAAAAATTCTCTTACCTCCACTTACCACTACTTTGTATGATAATAGCAGCATTAATTTTAAAATGATCATGAATCAATCATGAAATCTGACTATTGTTTTTACTGGCAACAAAATACTGTAATTAGCACCCTGAAGAAGAGTGCTTTCTAGGTAGGCATTGGTGAGAGCAATCTTGTGCTGTTAATCTTTGTTAATTACGCCTAGTAAACAAAGTTGAAATGGGAGTAGGCTGCGTTAACATCCCCACCTCTCCCAGTTAATCGTCCTTCATCCTTCGACACAACCACCTTGAATCTTTTGCGATGGGCTGCAGTGGAGTTTCTCAACCTCGGCTCTGCTGGCATTTTGTGCTGGGGGCGGCCCTGTGAGTTGTAGCATGTTCAGGAGCAGCCCTGGCCTCCACCCACTAGCTGCCCAGTGGCACCTTCCCTCCGGCGACCCCCAGCCCCAAGCCGCGACAACCGCAAATGTCTCTACACGTTGCCAAATATCCTCCGGCAAGCAAAACCGCCCTGATCGAGAACCAGCCTGCACTGGCTTATTACAAAGATCCAATGCATTAACGTATTGTGTTTTTTTTTTTTTTTAAAGATTTTATTTTTATTTATTCGAGAGAGAGAGAGAATGGAAGATAGAGAGCACGAGAGGGAAGAGGGTCAGAGGGAGAAGCAGACTCCCTGCCGAGCAGGGAGCCCGATGTGGGGCTCGATCCCGGGACTCCAGAATCATGACCCGAGCCGAAGGCAGTCGCTCAACCGACGGAGCCACCCAGGCGCCCTAACGTATTGTTTAAAGGCCCGGCATGCTGACAGATGCCCTGTGGGACAGGCATGTACACAGAATCACAGGAACAACGGCTCAATCTGAGGGACATAAAATGAATGGAAAGGACACTACAGCCACCAGCTTGAGTCAATGCTGTCTCGGTGCCTGCAGTCTCTCGTCCCTACGGAGCAGGGTTTTTGTTTTTTTTTCTTAAATCAACTTTGTTGAAGTGTAATTTACATATAATAAGCTGCAGCCATTAAAAAGTATATACTCTTCATGTGTTTTGACAAATGTTTACACGTGAACCTCACCGAGAGGAGGGGTCTGTGTTTTGATTTGCTTCAAACTCACTTTGAAATAAGAATAGGCCACATATTATATTCTTTATCAAAAGCTTTTTCATGAAAATCACAAGCCTGTGAGTTGGCCTTCTGGAAGCTGTTATTTGGAAATGTTCCTGATTAGTACTGTATGAGTGAGCTTTCCTGGGATCTAGGGCCAGTGCAGCGACACAGGGCCCCATGCTTCCTAAGTTCAGTACATGGCATTCACCGTACTGCCATTTTTATAACTTTATATCTGAGTTTCTATCCTTTGGGTAAGTAAAGTCTGGTGGTACAAGGGAGTGTGTACTGGGAGGCCTGGAGTCTTGGCTCAGGTGCGTGCCTGCCCCACCCCCAACCTCGTATGGATTCTCAGCCATTGGCTCACGCCCACTGGCACCTTGGGCCAGGCCAGCCCTTCCTTCTCAGCCCCTACCTGGAGTCCACTGTCACCTCCAACCCAGGATCCTCTGCAGGGACCCCCGCATTCCTCTGCTGCCCTGCACTCCTGGCGTGGGCCTCCGCATGGATGTGGGAACGGTCAGAGGTCATGAAAGCCTGCAGGCTTCCCCAGCCCTGGGCTGGCAGGAATATAGTGTACTGGGCTGGTGACTGACGAAGCAGACTCTTGTTCACCCTAATCCAGGTCCCAAGTTGTCCCATAGTGGAGGCTGCGATCCTTTGGGGGACACCTGTCCACCCAAGATTGGCGTGGCGGGCCACAGAAAGGGGAGATTAACTTCCCTGCCCCTTGCTGAAACCTCACATTTTCATTTTGCACTGTTTCTGGCATATTATATAGTCTTAGTGGGACCTTTCCTATTTCACCGTGTACCTTCGGCGAGTCACTTGCATTAGAGCTCTTGCACTGCTGTCCTTGCTCACAACAGTCAAAGGATAGATGACTCGGTGCCGCCATGCTTCCTGGTGGAAGGATCCAGAACCACCAGCACCCTCAAGGCCATCACATCAGCAGGGGCCTGAAGCAATGAACAGTAGCCCTCCTCAGCCCCGCACTGAGTTCTTGTTCCTGCTTCTCTTTCCCTCCACCCCCACCACCTTCCAGGATTGGTGGAGTGGGGCCCTTCCTTTGGGTGCTCTGATTCCACTCCTCTGTTCCAGTGTAGCCCCGGAAGAACATGTTAATGACAAGGGCTGCGGATGCACCGCAGTACTGCTGTGGGAGCTCTTTCATCAAAATTATAAAAGCCAGAATGGCTTCTGGATGTCAAAGGCAGATCAATGATATATGTGTTTTATGACCATAAAATATAATGTTCTAATCAAATGATAAACCATACTTCTTTGATTTTTGTATCTCCATTTGGAAGGAAAAGAATTGTACTTTTTTCCTCAGACCCTTTTATTAAAGCAGTGTTCATCTTCCTGAAAATTCTGGCCAGTTTCAGGCCAGGACACCCTATGTCAGAGTCAACACAACTGGGGACAAATTGGGAGAGAAGCAAAGGAAGGAGGTGTAAAATGTAGTATCTGCCACTGGTGACAGGCTCCAGGCAGTGGAAGGATCTCTCCAGCACACCGTAGCCCCCACTCCCTCTTGGGTCCCAGGGGTGGAGAAGATTGTTTAAAAAGAGAAAAAATATGGGTGGTTCAGTCGATTAAGCATCCAACTCTTGATTTCAGCTCAGGTCATGATCTCAAGGTCGTGGAATCAAACCCCCCATCGGGCTCTGCACTCAGCGTGGAGTCTGCTTGAAGTTCTCTCCCTCCCTCTCTCTCTCCCCCTGCCCCTCTCCCCCAAATTAAATAAATAAATCCTTTTTAAAAAGAGAGAGAAAATATGTTGGCCTTTTCTTCATAATGCCCCCTATAAAATGCACTGAAGGTTGCAAAGGATTTTGTTGCTTGATTTGGACTATAAAATAAGAACCACAAGAACAATTTCTTACAGGCAAATATTTTCTGCTTGGCTTTCTAAAAAATATGTATTGTCAAAAGAAATTAAATAATCCATGTATTTTAATGCCCATTGATATGTGTTAAGTATTATTTATTAAAATGTTAATAATTCATTAGTTAAGAGACAAATGTGGAATCAATTAAATTTTACTAATTAAGTTGGATTATAATGAAGAGAAATTGAGAAGGAAGTGTCTGGTGGAAAATAATTTTAAACAACAACAAAAAAAAGAGCATCATACATGGCTGCATTGTCCATAATGTCTGGTTCCCTTGGCAGATGTACTATGACAATTTCCCTTAAAAGCCAACAATAACAGTACCTGAGCAATAAAAAAGGGTAACTTCATAAAAAGAAGGAAGCACTAAGAAGGGAATGAACTCAAATGCATCTGAGATTTACAAAGTGAGGTTTACCGGCTAAAACATGGTCCACATTATTTGATGTTGACTTGATAACCACACAAATTGGAATTGCCACAATTTAATGAAAGTTCCCGTGTGAAACACAAGAAATACAAACCTAAGTGAATTGTGCTTGAGGACAGTAGCAAATGTTAATAAAATACTCAAGGAAAGAAAAAAAGAAATTCCACTGGTATTTCTTAAAGTGGGGCTGTGTTCTTACCTGCATTGTCCTACCCTAAAGCTCCAGCTCCTGGCCGTGTTTGGGCCTCTGCCAAGAGTCTGGCCTCCTGCAGGGAGTGTGCATGCAGCTGTTTCCTGATGCCCCAAGGGTCATGTTCGCATAAATCAGACACCCCGCGCTGGACACCATGTATGGAGGATTATTTCTACAAGGAAGACCGACTGTGATGTGCTTCAAGTATTTCCATTGACTGAAGGCCACCACATTACGAAAAACAAAAAGTCTTTTCACCCATGATGAAGAATAATAATTATGGAAGAATAACCACCCCCCCTTTTTTTTCCTCTGTTCAGACTGTCCAGTGGGAATTAAAATACCACCACCCGGATATAGAATACAAGCGTTTAAAATGCACAAGGACAGACAAGACTTGCTACTAAGCTGTGACCTTCAGATCCCCAAACACTTATGATTCGGTAATTACCGGATGGTATTATTACTGATGGCTACGCTACTTCCTCTCTCTTAGAGCCGTTTGAATACAGGGGGGTGAGTGGAATTCTCAGCATGTGCTGGCTGCTACAGTGTATGCTATCTACAGCTCTCCACTTAAAAACCTTGAACTTATACATGATGGTACATATTAAATACTACAAAAATTAGCAGTTTAGGCCGTTTGCTTTAGATAGGTGGCTTTAAATGTAGGTGGTAATTATTGCCATTATTATTACTATAGTCAATTAGTACAGATTGGCAAGCCCCTGCTCAAAAAAGGATGTCGTGCCTGATTTCTGCTCATGCCAGTGTTCAATTTTAACCCTATCAGATATTCAATTCAGACACCTGACTTTATTATCCTGAGCTCTTCACTTGTAACCTTGCCTGTACTTTTTACCAAAGCTAGCAGGAGCATCTCATCTGCTCAATTACTTATCAGTGTTGCTATAGAATACCATTTCCTCTTGCGGCTGATAAAATATTAATCAAAAACAGGAACTGAGCGATTTCCCAGTGTAGATGTCGTCTAATGGTAATACAGGGAGTCAAAGAGAGATCTGGAGGTCATATAATAGCTTCTGAGGAAGGCAAAGAGGAGTGACATCGAGTAGAAGAAGATATTGCAGGCAGAGCCCAGGGGCGGGTGAGTTCCCGCCATTCCACAAAGAAGTGAACTTCTAGAAATGTGAATGAAGGGGACCGGTGGGAAGAAGTTATGTCTAAGAGAGACGCAAAGTTTAAGCGTTTTGTTTTTCTGTAATACAGAGTGGGCCTTTAATTAACCAGAATGGTGTCTTGATTTAACCAGAATTTTGTTGTGGTGGCTCTAAATTTATCAACTCGTTCCAGGTCTCCTGAATCTACTTCTTTACCAAAGAGAACACACCAAGCATGGCTGAATCTCAGACCAACTTCTGAATCTTGAAAAACGCCTTCTCTCTTCCCTTCCTCCTCTGACATCCCATTCTTTGGCTTAATACTTATTCAGAATTTGTGTTACATATATTAACACATTTAACTGATTACCTGCATGACAGCCCTGTGGTACAAGTAGAACTCAGCCCATTTTTTTAAAAAAAAGGAGGAGGCCTAGGGGCGCCTGAGTGGCTCAGTCCATTAAGCAGCTGCCTTCAGCTCAGGTCACAATCCCAGGGTCCTGGGATCAAGCCCCACACTGGGCTCCCTGCTCAGCGGGAAGTCTGCTTCTCCCTCTCCCACTCCCCCTGCTTGTGTTCCCTCTCTCTCTGTCTCTCTGTCAAATAAATAAATAAAAAATCTTAAAGAAAAAAAAAAAAAAGGAGGCCTAAACACTAGGTGATTTGCCCCATTTCACTCAGCCAGTAGATAGTGCCAGAACATGAATTTGAGCCGTGCCTTGTTAAAGAGCTCTACCTCGCCCACACTTCCCCATTGTGGTACTCTACTAAAGTGTCCACATCACCACCCAGTCCCCTCGGTGAAAAACTTCTGTTCTACAAAAACATGAGCAAAGGAAAGCTAGCCACTTTCTAATACTGTGTGCAAAATATGTACACATAACCGGTGGGTTTCCACCTGCTTCTTCATCCTCAAATATTGGAATCCAAAGTCTTCCAGACATTAAAATCAATTAATACTGTGATATGCTGGTCAAATGACTCCTTTTAATGTGTGTTCTCTTAATTACCATCCACTTTTAGATCTAAAAAATTTGCTCTAAGTTGACTGTTTCTATCAAGATTTTGGCTCTCTTCAGCACAATCCATTAAATTGATAAAAATCCATTTTACAAATGTAGAGTCTGGCCCAGCAATCCCACACCTGGGAATCCATCCCACAGAAATAAAAGCATCAGTCTGACATATGAACAAAGATGCTTATTGTCTCCCTATTTGAGGCCAGGCGGGAGTGCAGGCAGAAACCATTGGAATCCAAATGAATGCCCTTGAATCCATTCAGTATGGGGAAGGACTGCATGAATCATGGTATGTCTGCATCACGGAATATCATGCTATGCTGGACGAGAAAAGACAGATACAGAACAGCATGCAGAGAAGCAGTCCATATGTAATCAAGCAAAACCACCAAAAAGAAGACATCTCAAAAACCCCCAAATATGCCTCTGGTGTAGATCTGTGTATATATCCCTATGTAGGATACAGATAAAATATGAGATAAAAATTTTGGAAGACAGCTAATGTGTTTTGCCTTAGCTTGTGGAGGGGGAGCGGTAGGGGGAGAGGATGACAGAGAGGGTGGAGTAAAGGCAAGAAATGATAAAAATGACTATCCTAAGGTTGAATATTAGCAGAACAAGGCACTTACTACCAAAAATAAGAAAGAGCAATAACAGAGTCATGTAGACCTCACTACACTCTAGGGCTACCGAAGCATTTTAACACTTAACACTTGTAATCCTTAAAATTTGGGGAGGTCAGTTATAACGTGATCCCCATTATACAGATGAGACTATGGAAGCACAAGAGCGACACAGCTAATAAGCAGAGTGGGCATCAGAGACCACATTCATAGCTATAATCTAACTGATGAGATTTAACTGGAAAGACCATTGAGTGAGTGAGTGGTGAGAAACTCACACAGCAAACCATGATCGCGCCGTTGTCTGACGCTCTGCATGGCACAAGCCACCTCTCCCCACGCTGTGGAAGGACCAAAGTAGGGAATCACAGGGCACAAATCAGGGCAGAAGCGTCTATTGTAAGCAGTGAAGCTGGGGACCCGTCCCGCCGCCACCCTGCTAAGGGCAGTCCTGCCCCGAAGCCGAATACTTGCTGAGCTCGCAAGGTGGACACCTCTCTGAAGGCTGGGACACGCTCATCCTTTGACCAGAATCCTTCTCCCGGGCCAGCGGGGATCTGTCTCCACAACTCTGGAAAGTGCCCATGACGACGCGGGGACTTGCCAGGTGAGGCTGAGGGTCTTGACATGGTGCCCAGTACACAGTGGGTACTCAGTAAATATGTCTTAAGATGAATGAAATCTAGGGGCTCAGTAAACATGTGTCACTAATACTAAAATGATGTTTCCACTGTTTAAAAATGGAAAAATTACTCCTAAGGAACTGTGTTTTATATACAGATAACACAAATCCTAATGACAGCAAAAACAGCATTGCCAACTAATCACATATTAAGCTCCTATGTAGCAGGCACTCGTTGGACTCTGTATGTATATTGCATGTGAATCTTACAAGAATATTGGAAAATACGCATTATTATCTCTTCCCAGGCAACCTGAGGAAAGTCTAATTACCTGGCTCAAGGGCATACAGCTAGTAAGGAAGGCACCGGGATTCGAACCCCGGACCCTTCCTTCTCTTTTCATTCTGTCTCCGTGCTCTGCACACAATATGCTCTCACTCACTAATAAAGTTAAGACTAAACAATAAGGTATCCAAGTCACATCATTTAAAGTTAGGCATTCAGAACAAGAAGGAAAAACAAAAAAAGCTACGCAACACTGTTCTTAATCCAAAGTAAAGCAAATTAAACAGAACCATAATGTGACTTGTGTTTGCCCTTTAACGCCTGTTACAACAAGTGTTCAGGGCAAAGGCATCTCCAGCCACATTACCTCCACTTCCGACAGAAAAGAATCACATGGAGTGCTGAGGACGCTTGACAGATGTGTTAATGCAGGGGGATATTTCAGTTTCCATCCTCTTTGGACCACAGCATGACAGTTACAGAATTCAAATCCATTTGTATCCCCCGTTGAATCCCACATAATTCAGCAGACATTCATTATGATGACATAATGATATCACACAGCCATAAATACATATGCTAAGAGTCGAACAAGACATTCATATTTAAACATAGCTGGAAATAATTTCAATTCTGGCAATTTTCTATTGCTCATTCTATTACTTTTCTGTGGATGCTTAAAATGTTAAACTACAGTAGGAAACCAAGAACACTAGAATAAAGGTGTGTGTGCACGTCACAGCTTCTAGTTTAGCCAGTAAAGGGATTTGGATATCAAGTTACATCTGATAAATATTTTGTTTGAGGAAAGGTAATTTAATAATAGATGAGAAGCTCCTTGATATGTCAATTTCAGAAGAATCATTCATGCTGCTATAAATGCAGTCCAAGATTTTAATATTCCAAGTTCTATGCCTCAAATTTGAAGGATGGTTGTCCTGATTTCATAAATAAGAAACGCATGTAGGACTTTTTCATAAAACTTTTAACAATACATAAAGCAAACAAATAACACAATTAAAATTAAAACCACTTGAAATTCACCGTTCTTAAAGAGGGGTGAAAATAGTTTCTCAGAAATCAGAGCCATATCTCCAAAAAGGAGCAAGCGGGTAACTCAGAAGAGATAACACCAATCCTGACAATGTTAATCTTGATCTTTTCCTTATGCTTCTCAACTGCAGACAGAAGAACATAGTTTTTCTTCAGCCTCGATGATGTACCCATTAACAGCTCTCTTCCCAGAGCATTCAGACACCTTGCAACGGATTTCTGAATTATTTAAATGGAAGTAGCATTAGAAAATCCTCATGTTTAAATTATGCTAAATAAGGATTCCTTCGGCTGGACTTTTGCTGTGCAAAAGATATATATTCTGCAGGCATGGAGGAAGGGCACGGAGGGATCTGGGGAGGTGACACGTGGAGAAAGCACAACGGACAATGATGTTTGGGGAACACGAGTGAACATACGAGCCAAGCGTGCAGGACACTCTCCATATCCGGACATTCTAGAGGGAATTTGAGTGCGTGCATTTATAGAGATGATGTCAATTTTCTAAGATGCATCCAAATGTCCAGAAAGCTATGAACATGAGAATGTAAAATAGATGGAAGTCCAATTGCAATAAATTATGGAATATCCACACTATGGAATATTATGCAGCTATTAGAAGAAATGAGTTAGCTCTTTATCTACTGACCTGGAGGGACGTCCTTGATGTATTGGTCAGGGAGATAAGCAAGGAGCATTGTGCGGTGCATAAACAGGGAAGCATTCTTGTAAAGACAAATAAAAAACCTTGCCTACATTTGCCATAGATGTCCCTTTAAGGATGGAAGAGCTTAGAGAAAGGGATCAGGGGCTCCTGCTGGGCTGTCAGCCATGGTCAGTGGGCTGCAGGGACAGCTTGGAGACCGCAGGAAGAAAGGGGGATGTCATGAATTTTGTTTCTTGCTATTCATTTGCATGGTTTCAATGACTGTGGTAAGCAAATGGCATCACTTAATTTGTAAAAAAAAAAAAAAAAATTAATAAAAGGTGGGTAGGAAAGGAGGGAGGAAGGAAGAAGGAGGGAGGAAGGAAAGAGGTGGAAGGAGAGAGGGGGATAGAGAGAGAAACCTATCAAAGCAAAAATTTCCTGCTGGCCAAAGATGGTTCACCCTCAGGAATCCTTTTACTTTGCCGGGAGGCCAATATTGGAGTTTTATTCTTTTTCTTTTCTTTCTTTTCCCTAAAGCAAATGTGCTGGCTTACTTCGAAGAGGACACTTTGCCCTCTGCAAAGCCACCTTGACAGAAGATTCTATTGCTGCAGAGCTGAGTACGCAGGCTTGGTGGGGCACTGAGGAGCCCGGCAGGTGCGCAGGCAGGTGGTGCAGGGAGATGGGTGGGGAGGTGGGGGGAGACATCATGATGTGATCAGGCGGATGGAAGCCTTCCGTCTCACCTGCGCCCTGTGGGGTCTGGCCAGAGATGGGTAGATGGAGTCTGTGTGGTGTCACCAGAGGTCTTCGGGGCAAGTCCACAGGCCATCCCTCCCTGGGGGTACTTCCAGGGAAATGAATGATAGGCCAAATAATCATTAAGATACATAGATATAGATACAGATCTATAAAGAGCTGGTGTTTAATGTCAGTGTTGCTTTCAAATGCAAACGTAACTGCATTTAATTCAGTAAGTGTTTACTGAGCTCCTACTATGTACCTAGCCTTATGCTTTTAATGAAATTATAACACCTTAAACTTTCTACACAGTTTAGGGGTTTTCTTTTTAATTATAGAAGTGACAAATTCACTTCAGGAAGTGAATTCACTACAGGAAAATATTTTTTTTTTTTACATGACTAAATTGCCTCTAAGCCCCCAAACACAGACGAGGGCCATCTGTGTCATGTGCTGTATTTCCAGGACCAGCACAGTGAGTGGCACGAAATCGGTATCTCATCAATATTTGTCGAGAAAAGGGAGGCGAGGCAGGCAGCAAACTTATAGTAATATTATTTATGTAAATCCGTTTTCTGTGCCCGTTTTTATATAACAAGGAAATCATCCCATACATGATGTTTTTCAAGCCACTCATTCCATTTAACGATATATAACAAGCCTTTTGCCAACATACGGTGCAGAAAACCCCGCTCCGCTCCGGCCCTGGGGCAGGCAGTAACCTGGTGCACACGCTCCCGGGCAAGGACAGTGTTAGCAGCGCCCAAAGCCCCAGAGAGAAGTGAGGATGCCTTCTAAGTTTACCAGGGCGGCCAGGAGTGGATTAGCATCACTTCAACCTTGTCACTTTTCAGTTTACTGCACTGCTCTTCACCTTCACCCCTGGGAAAAACTAGTGAAAACACGCCAAGGAGAAACCCTTCCCAGCTCTCACAGTGAACTCACAAGCTGCTTCCGAGCAGTTGTACGCGCACACGCAACTGCAGCTGCTGCACATAATTAATGTGCTAATTATACATAATTATCAAATTACTAAAAAAGAGAGTCAAAGCAAGTGCAGTAGTGAAGATACTGAAACCAGCTCCTTTTAAAATACTCTACAATATAGACTAGCTTTTAGAATACTCTACAATATAGACTAGCTTGCTATTTCTGAAAGGTACACGTTTGGTCTGATACCTGTAAACAGAGAAAAGTCTTTGTAAATGCTTTAGTGGCGCTATCGATTGATGATTGTGAGTCATTCCATTAACAGAAATTTAAAAAATATATATTATAGGGAAAAATGTCATATGATTCATCTTCATAATACTGTGTGAAATGGGACTCACAACAGACTCCTATGTGTAAAGCAAGTTTTCCAGCGAATGTTCCAAAGTAGGCTGGTCCCATACAATGATCACAGGGGAAAAAAAGAAAAGTGAAAGCTAAGTGGTAATATGTTTGGGAAAAAAAAAGATCTATCCCTTGCATGTTCCATTTAAGGCTGTCCCATAAAATATAAAATAAAAAGGGGGGTGATAAGTGATCATAATGTAAGTTTGGAAAACACTATTATCCTTTCCCCTTCTTAGAGAGGTATAAAACACATCTGTCTGCATTTAAAGGCTCTGATAAGTACTGCTTATTTCTGAAATAGTTTTGACCACAGAATCCTTCTTTTTTCACTCCCTCTGGGTATCTATAAACATCAGCGGAACTCATAGACGATCCCAGTGCAAGGCCAAGCTATACTATTTTTTACCTCTGCTGGATCACTGATTGATCATACAGTGAAACTTTATTTTGAATTTGAACCAAGCTCTCTGCCTGAAAGGAACAACCTCACATAAGATATATTTGAGAATCTAAAACAAAGTCTTGGATGAGCCTCAAGAAGCATTATTTTCTACTGAATGCTTCTCTCAGAAACATACTTATTATGGCTGAAGATGCTCTATCTTGACATTTAAGTGCTATGACCAAACAAATCTTTTATCAAATGTTACCCACAGTATTTCTTGAGAATGTTAAAGGAGCCACAAATTATTCCATGTTGGAAAAGAACAGCCTCCTACTTACAGAGGAGATATAAATTAGCATCTTTGGAGTATAAGTTATTTTATTAACTTGTTCAATCCTACCCTGTTCCCTTCCAAAAATCAATCGGGGCATCCATTTAGTTTTTTGGGGTTCTTTTTTGTTTTGCTTTTAATGTCATCATCAAACTTCACGGGCCTTGACAAACAGGTGAAAGCACACACCAGTTGGATCCTCCAAAGGCACATCTTCATTACTTTTATTATTGAACTTTAACTTTTAATCTTGGGCCATAAAAACTGTCCTAATAAAAGATCCATAAATATCTCCTGAATGTGCAAATGAGTGATTTTGATGACCTGAGAGCATATGCTGGGCTCTTTCTGCTGATGGGCCTTAGTACTTGTGACTGCCTGAGACCTAACACTGAGCAAGATGCAGATCTACTCTTCCAGCAAGTGATTCTAAATGGGCAGTTACATCAGGAGGCGAAAGGAACTGCTTCTATTTTCGTTTTAAAATTTCACTTCAATAGGAATGACACAATATCGTTCATTTATTTTCAGGCTAGTTGGGGCAAATTTTCACAACGCTAGTCCAGTGTTTCAAAAATTAATTATACACCACACACACAATAGTGACCTGATGATCTGGGATGTGGGTCTCACCAAAGTCCCACCTAGAAATCTCTTCTCATCCGGGCTTGCTTTAAACATCACAGGAGACTCAACAAGCATTTGCAATATGAATGAATGAATGCACTCCACTTGAGTATTGCTCTTTTAAATCCCGTTTCTAATCATGCTTTGAATTCTAAAATAAATACAATTAATTGCCAAATAAATAATTTCAGATTATGATATGGGTTTTCCTGAACAGGTTTAATTCAACTGAACAACACATTTTTTAAATTAAAAACACTCAAAACTCAATGTTATTTTTCCCTCAAACCTTTTTCCAATTGAATTCTGAAAACAAATATACTTTTAAAATTATATTATCATCATAGTGCATTTCTGCATGAACAATATATAAGGATAATGGCTTTTATAATGTGATGCATAAATGCAAGTTTACAGGAACCAGCAGTTTATTATATTAAATATTGGGATTTTTTTTTCACTTATATGGCTTTTCCCCCTGTTTCTGTAATACACTATTCTGAGGAAACACTATAAGGCCGTGATAGTTGATTACACTATCTTGATTACCATTATTTTTCTAGCTTTCTTAAATTAGATGTAAGTAGCATTTCTAAGTTTAGAATATTGGATAGAATACCCTGAGTTTGAAGCCAGTGTTTCAAAAACTCTTTATTATTTTGTGCCCAGCAAATTTTTATGCAACTTCTTTTCATATGCAAAGTGGATCTATGCAATCCCATCTTACACATTCAGCAGAGAAGAATGTGTCAAGAGAAGTAGCTGTGTGTTTTAGCACTAAACGAATAATCTGTCATAAACAGCATTCTGTATTTAATATTCAGATCAAGACATTTCTGTCTCATCCTAGCAGACCCTCCTGACAAAAGCCATCCCACGTCTGCCAGGAGTATCGAGTCCAGCTGAGGACAAATTTCAAGATGAACCTGAAATCAATTTGCCATCAAATTTTCATGCCTCTCCCAGACTATCTGTGGCATTTTAATTACAAGCACCCTAGGCGGGGGGTACTACAGATATTGACACTTTGCTCCTACAATAAACTTTATTGGCAACCTCTGTCTGAATGCAGTACTCTACTAGAATAACAAGAAATGGATGAGGGTGTGTAAGTGGGGAGGAACTGTGATCACCCTGAAGCCGTTTCCTTCTATGGGCCAGGGCACCTCTTACGCCACAAGCCTGGGGGACAGAACCTGGCTCTGGGAAGTACAGATGACCTTCACAGTCAACATGGCTGCCGTGTCTCTGAGCTCCGCAAGGGCTCTTCCCCTCAGCACACCACATACCACCTTCTTACCTGTCTGTGTTCAGGTAGGTATTTCTGGTGCACATCACTCTGGAGTTCTCAAAAGATTTCAAATCCTTGTTGAAAGGTCAGGGTGTCTGGGCAGAAGGCATCCAGGGAAACTGGGCTAAAAGGCTTGATTTAAGGGGACACACGCAGCCCCTGAGTGTATTTGGAGATGATGCTTGTGTTGGGAGTGGGTATAGGGATGACTAGTCACCTCGACCCTAGTGATAACCACCCCTGGCCTCCTCCTGATTTTTAAACAGGCTGCAGGAAGAGCCACAAATATCAAAATAAAGGGGAGCACCTACAATTTGCTAGCCAGGAAATGTTTTTGCTCCCTGACAATTCACATCCTGGGACTACCGACGTGCAAATTTCACCAGGCACTCTGAGCAGCCCATTACACCAGGTGAGTGTGCCATTGGACACACTGTGCCGGTACACATCGTCTTGCTCCCTCCGATGGTGACAGGGGTGCAGACGATGCCGATCGACACTGCCAGCCTGGCGGCTCTGTGCCAGGCACCAGAGCCGATGCATCTGAGCGTGCCATCTCAACGACTCCTCACACATTCCCCAAAGTGAGCCACCAACCAAAGCAAACCAGTATCCTGGTAAATGCTTAACAACCAGCTCTCCAAAAAACGAAAAGCAGGCATATAAGTACACATGCATTCGTTTATTATAAAGTTTACCAATAGAAAGGATGTTGGTGCCAAATCTGCAAGTAAAAATAGGCAATATTCTTTATTACAAATGCCACAGAGCCAACTGATTCTCACCCAAAGCTTTCGTGGATTTTGGCCGAAATCTTGTATCCACAGACAACTTTCAGGTGATGAGTAAGTGAAGTCTGATAGAAATATTAGTTGATATTTTTAAGTTAACCGGTAAGATGAAAGAGAAACAATCAAGAGAGACATATCTTGGAACTGTACTCATTCTGCAAGAGCATCAGCAACTTCTTTGCTGAAGTGGATAACAGGTTTTTTAATATACGGAAGGAATATATCCCCAAGTAAAAAATAATACCCAACATGTGATGACTACACACAAGGTACTCCGAGAGGTAAGACGCATTATTAACATTGTGATTACTTTCTCAAGCCACAATCTGAACAAACCGATGAAGACTTGATTTGTAGTTTTTGCCCGTTTCTGTGGCGAAAATCCTCCCCAACGACAGCTCCTTTCAAGCTACCCCGGGGAAGTCACTGAATGCAGGGCTGGGGAGAGCCGTGCAGGTGCATTCCACTTTACAGTATTCCCACCATAGAGATGCAACAGATCCCAGTGGCCCCAAGAACACAGAGAGAGTCAAAGGCAGCAAAATGACCAAGAAGTATTAAGCTTTGAGTATTTAATAACTTTGCTTGGAATGTAATTTAATGGTAAGTTTATATAATTTAAGGTATAAGAGTGTCAGTGTTTAACAACTGGGTCACGGAATGTCTGCTGGCTCCAGCGCTCAGCAGAGCCCTGGGGCGACGTGAAGGCAGAGCTTTGCTGCACACTGGAAATGGTGCAGAGTGGGCACAAGCACGCACGTGTGAACACACACATGCACACGCAAACACGTGCACACCCTGTCAGTGGAGATCCTGCTGGCCAGAGCCTCTTGTTGTCCTCTCAGAGAGGGAGATAATGTGGAACACAGTCGAGAAATCCACGAATGAGGTGGAAGAGCAGCAGATCATTAAATATCTGCGTTCCCGAAGAGCGGGTAGGTCTGACAGAGACAGAGGAGATGGTGGGAACGGCACCCGCCCCTTCTGACCAGGGAACCGCGGCCCGGGGCCCAGCCCCGCGGACCCAGGTCCACAGCAGCTGGAGCGCAGAGTGACGTGCCCCTGCCGACTCCCCTCCAGCGTCCGTGCTCTGCTTTCTCCCTCCTTCCCCGGGACCACCGGCTTGTCTTCTGCTCCTCGGACACAGAGGGCATGGCCAGCTTTGCAGTACTTACGAGAGATGAGCAACATTATCATGCTCTGAATCTTGCTGTTTCTGAGCAGACATAAACATAAAAGCTAGGGTGGGTATAGAGCCTGGAAAACGTACAGACACCCTGATGTCTCGGCAAAGCGAGCCAACCTTGCTCCACAGAGCAATTAACTGCGTCCCGCTATTAGAGGGCCGTGTCATTTTGTTTCATCTACACAGGTGAGACCTCAAAGGGTCCCCCGCACCTTAATAAGCGAGGTGAAGCGCCGGGACGTGCGGTGGAGGCAGCTCAGCTCCCTGGGCATCAGGGAGCAGCATCAGCAGCCGAGAGAACAGCTAGACGGGCATTTTCCCCCTACAGCCTTATAATTCAAACACGTCCCAAACAGTGGTGCGCACATATCAGGGAGCGCAATGCTGATTTGGCTGGAGGCAGCACCAAGACATTTCTCAAAGGGTGCTGGTGGGTGGGGGTAGTATGTGGGTGACACTGATGTTGCGAGCTGCTTCCTCAAGGATAAGATACCTAGTACAACATGCTGTGGGCTTCTCTGCATGAATTTTCAAAACATAAGAACACAGACGGCTTTTTATGGACAAACCGGACTAGAAGTATTCCAAAGTGTTCCCCAGAAATGCCAGAGCTATAAAATTATCTGTGAGATATAAAATAGAATATCCTATCACTTGTCAGTAACACGGTTTGTTTGCTTCCCTTTTTTCCTTTTTATTTCTTATCCCTGAGAGTCGGTTGCTTAAAATAAACATCAATGTTTCCAGGCACGATTTACATTTTAAATGTGGAATCTATGGTTCTTGGCCAGAAAATAAATAAATAAATAAAAATAGATAGATAAAACATAGATATTTATTATAATATCTATATTTATTTATTTGTAACTGTTAATCCTGTTTTTAAAAAGACAGTCAACACACAGAAATCACCCATGTTCTCTCTCGTCCATATATACTGGTGCTGACTCTTTTCTTCCTTTGCTCTCTGTTGGTTGAATCTAAGAGCACTATCAACGTCAATCACTTTATTTGAAATAATGTTGTCCTTGCCAGAAAGATCTTGCTTCTCTAATGCTTACAGAAACAGCACAGATTGGAAGGCACCTGGACCCAAAGGCAGTGGGGCTTAGCATAAAACCGGCCCTGGGGAATGCATATGAACCAACACAGAACCTCGAACGAGAACTGACACTCTAGCGGCCTTCCGACCCAGCCACTGCGGGATCCCAGGGTCCAGGCAGGATGCAGGTGCGGGAAAGGGACATTTGCTCTCTCACTGGTTCCTCGGCATTTGGGTGGGTGGACACATGCTTGGTGATTCTGGCTGTATGTTCTAGGGGTAGAGGGAATGAAGGGGGACACTCAGACTCTCCTTTTTCATTTTTAATTCTCTTTCTCAGGAGGAAATAAAATGGTATAGGCACACAAGCACTACTCTTCATTTTATAGAGTGGCTAAGTCACTGACCAGACTCGTTTCTGAGGCGAAAGCGATATAGAATGTGAGCATGTGCCAAGAACGCATTTGGGCCCTGTGCCAGGAGAATTCGGCCTGCCTGTCCCCAGGGAGAGTGGGGAGGCCAAGTTATGTTTGGAGGGATGCCTCCTGTCTCTGATGTAGTTTCTTCTACGTCCACTGAAGCTACTCCTCCAAAACTTGAGGCCAGTCACCTCCCTCTCCGGGCAGCCCTTGCTGGGCCAAGCACCTATCTTCGGGGCACAGACCAACCCGACGCCCAGCAGAAGGCCCCACAGTGGAAGGAGGTCTGACCGGACATGGCGTGCCCTCCCTCTGGATCGTTTCTCTCCTCTGGAGCTCAGCCAAGGAAATGTGGATTGCGGAGCCAACCCTCTGCTACTCTCTCCAAATCACATTGCTCCTGATTACGGGGAGAAAGGCTGAATCTTCCTCCATGGCCCTCGAGTCCTCTCCACCCACTCTCTATACATAATCAGTTCATCTGGGTAATTTTTAAAGCACAGCGCTTGGGCCAGCTGGAACTAGCTGCCTCTTCCTGGCCAAATGCTTGGGGTTTCTTCCAGCCTCGAGCCTACGTGCTCCGTGTGCTAGCGAGTACCCCGAGATACAGCCAGGACTGGGAGCGAGGGATTTGCGAACCAGACTTTCCAACAATTTCCCGAGTTTGGAGCAAGAAAAAGCCTTATTCGTGGGTGAGGTTGCTTGGCCCCAAGAGACAGGTCACTGAGCTCTGCAGCCCAGCATTCCAAGTCTCCAAAACCCGGGAGGAACTGGGTACCAGACGTTTGACCAGGCTCTCTGGTTGCATAGGCCCAATCTGTGTCCTAGCCCTTAAAGAAGTAAGATGATTTTCATGGGGAAACGGATTTGCTTTGTTTGATTTGGCCTCTTCCAGCTCAGAAGTGACCTGAGGACTGCTGAGAGGGCCTGGGGGACCCTGGCTTTATTCTAGAAACTAGGCTAGTTAAATAAGGCATTGTCAAGCCAGGAGCTGTCTTGGACTCTTGGCAAGTGTGTTACCTCAGTATGAAATAATATAAACTGAAAAGAACAATATTCCCTGTTTTCTCACTCCAGGCGTATCAGGGGCTGGGGCTCAGTATTCATTTGGGATGGGAAAAAAAGTAAGTTCTGTGTATTTCAAAGAACTTTCGCTTTGAAGATCTAAGGAGTGGGGGGGAGGGGGCTGCCTGGTGTGAGGGTTCCAAACGGTATCTATTGTGCTTTGGGGGCTCAGAAAAATTGAGGAACAATAACAATTCTTAGTGAAGAGAAGGAATTGTATAAAATACAGCATTTATCTCCTTTCAGACACAAAAACATGCACACAAGCATATTCAAAAACCACATAACATTTAGACATTCTTCTTCTGGGGGCCCTGCAAATCTTCCCAGTCATTATTCATATTAATGAATGTGTGTTCGGTTTCTAAACTGCTCAGCTTAAGAACTCGAGTTGAGATGTTCTAGAAAGTAAATAAGCCAGCTGTGCCCGCCACAAAGGGCCCCGAGCCGGAGCATGCAGGCCCTCTGACGGGGAGGTTCCATGCACGCGGGGCAAGCCTGCATGCTTCCGATCAGCCTCACCTCTGCACTTTGCAAACTGGAATTCAATCTTCCAGCCCCCCTGGTTCACAGAGATGTTCTGAGGATGAACCAAGTCGTATTTCCTAAATTCTGGGCACGGCACGGAAAGGAAAAAGAAAAGACAGTGTTACTAACCCACTGTCACTACTCCCACTTCAGGGAGCAGTCAGTCCTTGGGGGCATCTATCAACCAGCAAGGCCACAAGGCGCTCCCCCGGGCCATGTGAGCCCCAGCAGAAAACTCTAGGAGGAAACTGGGGATAACGCTCGAAAATGTGTACAGAGAGTCTTAAAAATCTGACACGGAGGAATGCATTCCAAGAGAACAACCACCTTGCTGATAACTATTGGTCCATAAAATAATTTAATTCACGTATGTGAATCTTAGAGAGTACCTTTCTCATAGGATTTTAAGAAAAACAATCTTCTTCAGTTCACCATTCTTAAACTTCCCCCCACCCCCCTTCAGGGATACTTTATTCTCTAGACTTGCCAAAGAGCTGTTTCCTAGTACATCCTAGAGAATATATGATTTCATTTTTCCACAGATGCATTTCTATACACCTGGTATTTCAGCTATTTATTAACCATGCCTAGTTTTGTGGTTTCTCGCTTTATATCTTTAAAGTCATTAAAACTTAATACGGGAATTAATCATAAAAGAAATCTATCAAACACAGTTGCCAAGCACTTTTTTTTTTTCTGACTGACATCTTTAAAATGTATTTGAATGTTATTTATTTCATCACACCCAGGGAATAAAAAAAAAATTAACTTGCAGCTTCCAAGTTCAGAGAAAGCATAAAAATGTGATTTACTATTTATTGTACAGTTAGGCACATGCATATTATATACTGCATGTTAATCTTCAACGGGCTAAGTTTAGCAAATTTGACAACACTACTGTTTGCTAGTGAGGAAAAAGAATCGACATCTGTTCTCTTCCAGATATGATTTCTTCCTGGAAGGAATCAGAAATACGCCCAGGCCTTCTCTTTTCTGGGTAAACTGATAGAATGCAGGCTGTTTAAAGGGACAGTCAAGCCACAATGCCCCCTGGTGGTGAAATGCATAAACATTTGTAAGCCTTTGCACCTAGTTGAGTATTTTTAAGAGAGACCTAATTTTTAAGGATGTGGAAATTTTCTTTTAGTTTTACAAATGCAAATGCAAAGAATATGGTGCGCTGATGGTGTTTTAAATAAAAAGTAGTCACTTTGCTGTTAGTGGAATTAGAGGCACATTTATTTAAACCACCTTGGTCAAAGTACTTTTTATGATAAGGGATTATATTTTAATTTCACACTGAAGAATTGGAGTATAGGAGAAAAAAAACAGAACTGCAGCATATGTACTTTTTAAGCTAAATTTACAAGAGTGGAACCGTCAGCAGATACTTACAGGTGGACCGAAGAGTCTGTTAGCTTATTGTCACTTGAGTTAAGATGGGATGAGAGCAGATTCCAGATTTTACCAGGGGACTGAAGACTCCATCTTCCCATCATGCTCTCAGCATGCACCTCTGATAAGAAGCTTAGAGGGAATTTCCTCGGGTCAGACATAAATAGTGATTCTCGGGTTCCCTTAATCCCGACACGCATCGCTTGTGAGTTAGGCCTCCTAAATCTCAAAAGCGGACAGCAACACATGAAAGGCGATGTTGTCAAGAGGCTGGAACACACTAAATGGGAACGTGTGAAATGTGGACTCGTGAATCATACAAACAATACTGACGCCCTGCAGTAATCAAGGCAAGCAGCACCCTGCTTTCTCGGAAAGCAGCTCATTTTACCTCTTGCGATCTCTGGAAACAGGGAGGCCCAGGAGAGGGGCTGTCACTGAAAACCCTCGTCACCTGAGAAGCTGAGCCGCTAACGATGCAAGGTCGTACAGCAGGTGCTGGGCGAAAAGTCACCCAAGTACCCCGGTCCCCTCTTCCAGAGCTGGTGCTTTGCTAATAATGATTTGTTTTGAATGCAAAACATTCCAAGACACTTCCCTGATGTCCTATAAGATGCCGCTAAGACATGCCATGAAAGGGGTACTGTAATATCCTAAAGCTCAGGGATACACGTGCTCACAGCAGCATTAATCAGAATAGTCAGAAAGTAGGAAAAAACCCAATGTTCATCAGCTCATGAAGAGATACATAAAAGCGGTATATCCATACAATGGAATAGTATTCAGTCATAAAAAGAGAGTACTTCTATAGGCTACACTGAGGATAAACCTTGAAAATAATGGGCTAAGTGAAAGAAGGATCACATAGGGTATGATTCCATGCAGACCAATGTCCACAATGGGCAAATCCATACAGACAGAAAACAGATTCATGGTTGCCTAGGACTGAAGGAGGGGGCAATCGGGATGACGGCAAAGGGGTGTCGTGTATCTTCTTAGACTAGTGAAGTGTTCTGAAATTGGTTGTGGTGATGGATGTAGAACTCTGAATATACTGAAAAACAGCGAACTGTACAATTTAAATGGATGACGTGTATGTGTGGTGCACTATATGTTAGTAAAGCTGGTTTTAAAAAAAGGATACTGGAGGGCTAGGGGCAGAAAGGCCCCTCAAAGCTCCAGGGCACATAAAAGTGTCCCGTGTGAAGGAAGAAAAGGACAGAAAGTAGAGGGAATGGTGTCAGATTCCAGAGAAGTACCTAGAACCTTGGGTCAAGCTGGAACCCCAATCCCACTTTTGTGAAGAGGGAGATTTGACCCAACTCCACAATCCCAGAAACTTTCCACATAAACTCCAGAAGGAATTATCCTTCCCCAGACCCCAAAATCTGACGATGAGGCTCTTTGGATTGCAGGAGGATTGCAGCCCTCACCACCCGCCACCCGCCCACCAAAAAAAAAAAAAAAAAGAAAGAAAAAAAAGAAAAAAAGCAACATCCTCACCCACCAGAGATCTGGCTTTAATTACCCTGGGGGCATTACTATGTCTAAAGAATTTCCCAGGTGATTCGAATGCACAGCCAAAGCTGAGGACCACTGGCTGGGAGAAAGCTAGCAAAAAAGCCAGAGTCCACTGACAAGAGAAAGCTGGGAAGTCTGCTTTCTGTTTCTTCCCATTCTTCCATGTTCGCATCTAAAACCCCACAAATGTGTCTACATGTGGTCCCAGCAGGTGGGACGTGGTCATCCTGGACGATTTTCGCAAATAACGCCGAAGTATTTACACAAAGACATCTGAACCAACTTGTCTGCTTTTTTACAACAGGCAGGCACTGTTCCAAGAGACATTTCATGATACTAAACCCAAAACCAAAAACCAAAATTAAAAAAAAAAAAAAAAAAAACCCAAAGTTTGTGTCTAGGGGAGAGCGTTTATGTTCAAAGTTCAGAACTGTGTGGGCATTAACTGAGAACCTCAATCACTAGCACTCAGCTGACCCTGTGTCTCAACCAACATTCTTCACTGTTGAGTGCCTAAGGATAGAAGCCTCCCCCCACCTCCACCCCAACAAGGCTATGCATATTTCCCTTTTCCCTGGCTGGGTTTTAATCCAAGCTAAACATCAGTAAACCTGAGTGTGGTACCTGCATCACTCCCTGCCCAGAGAAAGAAACACACTGGCTTTGAATTCTCTTTTGGAACTACTTTGAGCCAGAAAAGATCGACCCCGAGCAAGCCCAGCACGCGCGTTGCTGTACAAGCTCTCTCTGGGTCTGTACTGATCAATGGCAATTTTGGAAAACACTGCCTGAATAATTCATCGTAGAAAAAAGCTTTTGGATTAAATGATTTTACTGGGGCTTCCAGCACAAACATACATGTGTTCCCGAAGACTAGTCCAGCTGGAAGGCTGTTCAGAAATAATCAAGATGACACCCAATCTGAGGCCCCCATTTTGTAAATTGCAACGAGTCGTCTACCCACCCCCGGTCACACAAAAATGCTCAGGTGTCTCAGGCAGGTGTTCCAACAGCATGTGCCTGGCACATCTTGCCACAGTTTGCTCGATGTGGTGAGATGCTACCATGGTCGACTCAGGGAGGCAGCGTACAGTGTGTTTAAAAAAAAAAAAAAAAATGAAGGGAGAAAGAAGTACAGAAAGGATGGGTATGCTTTGTGCAGAGTAAGACTGAACAGCAGTGGGGACGATTTAATTTAATCTTGGCAACCGGAATGCAGACTTAACACCCACAGTAAATGCCAAACGATCCATACACTTTTTTTTAAAGACCCGTCTTTCCCCCACTGCACACACAATCATGCAAACAATTAGTACTGCCCTGCATCAAAGCAGTAGCATACCTAGGCTGACAAAACTGCACTGAAACGTCCCCCTTGGTCCAACGTGGGCTCCCACCCTGGCATCACATGCCAAAGCCCTCAACGTGTGCTCATCACCATTCCTGCCGTGTTTCTGGTTCGTTGTTTTGTTTTTTCTTTCCCTGGGTGAAGAAACCAGGTTCCGGCCCACTTCCTCCCCCATCTGCCCCTGTGCCTCCTTTCTAAATGACTCAAAGCAGAGAGGCCTCAAAATGGTGAGGAGCATTTGGTACTACTTAATCCTAGTTAGCCAGGAGCAGGAATGTCTATTTATAGCACATAAAGATGGAATGTAAGGGAGGGGCCCCCCATGGCACGAAATTCAAGTTCTCAGCATCCCGAGACAAAGGGACCCACATTGCCTTGACCTTATTTTTTTCACTAGTTCATTCCATAGATGTAGTTTACTTTGGCTTGTGTCAAGCCCTGTGCTGGATACTGGAGCCACAGGTAAAAAAAAAAATAAATAAAACCCAGTCCTTACTCTTGAAGAGACGAAACCTGGTGGGAGAAAAAGTCAAATGCATAGGAGTTACGAGTAATGCACTGATGGTTGCTGGCCAAGGAGCTCTGGGCCACCATGCACGGAGCCCTTCCGGAAGCAAGCATCATGGACCCAGAGGCAACACCTCATGACCTGCAGTCTCTGCTGGTTACCAAACACAGGAAATCCCCATGAGTCCTCCACCTCCCCACCCCTGGTCATTTAGAAAGGTTAAGGAAGGTAAGAAGTGAAGAGGCAGAACACGGGCCAAAAGGAACAAAAACAGAGACTATTCCAAAGGGGCTGGGAGACAGACAGGGGTTCTCCATGAGCCAAGCCCATCCAGAAAGATGGTGCCATGTACTGTGCTGGCCCTCAGTCAGAAGCGAGTCAAGATGGAAAACAGTATGTGGCTTGTGGCCTGCCCCAAGCAGAGCAATCCCAATGAGTCTCACCTCCCAGACTGGACACCTCGAACTACTAAGAGACAAGGACCCTCACTATTTTTCACATGGAAGGAGAAAAGCCCAGATGGTTTTCATACTCAGTAAAATTCAGTTTTAATCAAACTCGGTTAAGTTAATTATTGACTCAACGAGGATGAAACAAGAATAAAATCATTTTTGCCTTAAGCCAAACTATTAAGAAGTCTCATATAGTTAATAGACTAAAATTCCTCCGAATCTTTCCTTTAGCCTTTGTAATAGTCAGTCTTAACTCCATCATTATTGTGCTTATCTCTCAATGGCAACAAAGGAGATGCAATTGGGGAAACTGTATCTCTATTTGAGGGGAAAAGGATGTAGAATCGCCATAAACAAACACCACCATGCTTCTTTCACTGCATCAATAAAACAACGTAATGTCCCTTGTGAATTTTTCTTATCATGAAGAGCTCCCAATTTTTGAGGGTCACTAATTTCCCCTTAGGGCAAACGTACTCAGGCCTTTCTGGGCCTCTGCCTCATTTGCTGCCCCAGCATTATAGGCAGTGCCTCCCAGTGCAAAAGGCTTTCTTTCATCATACACTTCGTCCACAGCGCACGGGGAGTCTGGAAGAGCCGTGTTTCCGGGCAACTCTGCCCGGAGGTGGGGCAAAGATGGGCCTCCTCCAGCCCGTGCCCCACAAGCTCCCAAGGCAGAAGGGTTGGCCCCATGAGTGACAGAATGATGCTTACCGAGCAATGAGACTAAACCACAAAGTACACGACAGAAAGCCTAACCAAGTTTTTTTCCCCTTTATGTTGACAACCTTGATGATTTCCTAAAAGATGTCAAATTCCCCCAAAAATATGTTTTTCCTAAGTTTTAGTACCTCTACTATATAGTCTGCCTTTTAATTTTTTTTTTCAGGGGGTGGAGGGGAAGGTGAAGGGGCATAAAACAACACAGCCTTGGTGAAAATCAGCTAAGGGTGACATCTCTGGGCCCAGCCACTGTCCCCATAACGTGGTCCCGAGCATTCACACCATGGGACACTCGCTCACCATGAAAAATGCTTAGATCCAATCACACAAGTAATTACCAAACATACCATAAGGTGTGGGAGGGGCAATATAAACACACTCTTCCTACTAACACATCAATTAGCCTAATGCCCATTCATGATTCAACAATCACTGCCATTGGTATTAACCCAAACAGACCCATAGCTTGAACTTATTTGACTTCATGAATGCAGAGCTTATAAACTCAGACCTGTGAACCAGTTGCCTTTGCCTGAGGTTTCTCCTAATGGCCAGGAGCAACGGTAAGGTTTTACAGGTGGCGGAGTCCAGCCCTGGTTATTACTCAAGAACGAGTCATCGATCCTAACCACTCTGGTGGGGATGCTGATCGTGAGGAAGGCTGTGCATTTGTGGGGCCAGGGGCTATATAAGGGAAATCTCTGAACCTGTCACTCAATTTTAGTATGACACTAAAACTGCCCTAAAAAATAAAGTCTAATACAAAAATGAAAAAAAAAAAAAAAAACTCAGAAAGGAACACATTCTCAATAATGTTGAAAGAAAACCTGTTGTCAGAGCAAAAGATGGGCTTTTCTTATGGATCTATAGCTTCAGGGAGCTGCATAGTCCCGATTCCCCAGGCGCGTATGCCTCAGTGTGTCCCCAGTCACCCACACCCCGAGCCTGCACAGCAGCTACCTGGCATGGGGTTGACAATCACTGGATGCCAAGGTGAAAGGCTGATTCACACAGGGAGCTTTGGGCCTTAGCACCTGATGTGCCCACAGCACCCTGCACACTCTTTCCTGACCACACCTCCTTCCCAAGTTTCCTATTAACATCGTTCTTGGCAAAATTCAGCCCCTTTGACTTCTGAGTACTTAAACATTCTCCTTCTCGGTGGCTTGACAGAGCTGGGAGGGAGACAGCTGGTGAGTGAGGACGTCTGCGGTCAGCAGCAACCTCTCTCCTTCTGTGAAGATGGCCCAGAGAAAGGTGTTGGGGGGTGGCTAGAGCGAAATGGCCATGTCTCCAGCCCAAGCTCCCCAGCCCCCTTGGGGACAGCCAACACAATCCCACGATGTGAAATGAAAGGTACTGTTTTGGCCTGACGTAGCGTGTTGTCAGCAATATGGTCCTAAGAGGCCTCTGTCAGTAGAAAACCGGAGACTTGGGGTGTGTAGCGCATGTCCTCACCTTTAACGCCCATGTGCCCGAGAGGGAGCAAGATGGACAAACCCATCTGTCCCAACACACCCATGGAAAATGCAGTGGTTGTAGAGAGGTACAGACATCTCTCACGTTATGAGTGTGGCCGGATGAGTGAACCAGACCCACAGTCTATGCCAACCACCTGCCAATAGACATGACTCGTCTCTTAAACACCACTCTCCGTTCATCATAGATACGAAATTCTCCAGTAGGTGTTGCGTACCACAGGACATCTTGGCATATGCTTTGCCAACGTGGCCCTTATTTGTATGGGACTTGAAAAAGGCAGAACACCAACGATAACTATAAACATGCTTGATTTTTTTTTTCAGCAACAGGGAAAGGACAAATGAATGGGAGAGAGTATCCCTAACCCTTCTGAGGAGAGACATCGTGTTTCCAGCAGTCTAAAGGGGTGAGGGCTCTGGGGATCTGAAGAAAAACAAGATGGGGAACGGCGGGGGGCAAGGGGGGGGCGGGTGACCAGGGAAGCTGAATCACAGCCTGTGGAAAAGAGTCCAAAAGAAGTATGAGCTCTGATTGGCCAAAAATTATGAGAGAAAAAATGAAAATCTGTAATTCAGCTTAAGACACCCCATCAGGGGTTTAGAAGAGTTTGTGGTTTCCCATTTAACCCTTCCTCTCCTAGGGAATTTCTGAGAACCGTGTATCGATTTTGATTTTTTAACTACAATGTAATTTGAAATTATAAAAGTAATCCATGTTCATTAAAAAAAAACAAAACAAAACAAAAACCGAGGACAGATTGGTCTACAGTAAACCATGATCATTTTCCTACGGCTTCCTACCCAAGCCCCACTCCCCAGGGGTAGAGCCTGATCAACAGTCCGCTGCTCATCTTTCCAGACATTTTCCTGTGTGTACACAAATGCATATTTTAAAAATGATTTTTAATTAAAAACAATACAAATCAATGAAACATCTCTACTTTGCAATATGTCATGTCCAAGAGGCCTGACCTCCTGGGCTCAGCCATGGAATAAAGACACCTCCGTCCATGAGATGGTGGTGAACTGAGTCGGGGCAAAGTACCTAAGGAGGAAATAACAAGCCTCTCTAAGGAGAGGCCTAAAACCCTCAGAATCGGCTGTCACCATGCAATGGACAGCAGCCTCTCACTCAACTGACAGGTCTTCCTCCGGCTATAGGATCCTGACTGTAATTACAGGAAAGGCCATACCATAAAGATGGGGGGAGGAGCTAATTGATGAAAAGTTCAATGTGCTGACTCAAGGACCTATGGCCAAGCCTTCAGTTTCTTTTCCTCAAAAAGCCACTGATGTACAGCCCATTAAACCACAACCCTGCAAACCCAGGAGATGAGGTATTTCCAGGCAAAGCACATGTGTGAGGCTCACACACAAAACTCCTGGCCTTTGCATCAGAAAGGTCTTTGCAGGGCTTCTGCCCAACAAAAGAATTTGCAAGAAGCAGAGAAGTTATTTGTTGCTGGCTTTGTTTCCTTTTGTTTGCTTATTGCTTTGTGTTCCTTTCATGTTTATTTATCAATCCATCCAAAATGTAAAACGAAAGACTTGGCCTTGAGTTTCAGACCTCCCCTAAGCCTCTGGTTCCCAATCCTGTGGCCTTCCGATCACCATAAAAGCCAGGAATCCAGGCCCTGCTCAGTGAGAAAGTGTGCCATTCATCTACACGAAGGGTGAGGAAATTAAGGATGGCCACTCACCATGCAGTGGGTAAGGACACAGACTTTACAGGGTGCATGCTCTTGGCCTTGTTACTTACCTTCTATGTGCCTCAATGTTCTCATATCAAAAACGGGGATAGGATCGCGTGAAGGGGTTAATTTATGTAAAATGTGCAGAAAAGGTGCCATGTATTATACACGTATGTGCATATAAGGTGTTGGCTGTATTTATTATGTGGTTTTTCACTGTCATGTCATTAATGAGAACTCATAAAACAAATGATTCTCTTTAAACACCCCAAAGATATTTCACAAATAAGCCAACTGACACTGTGGTAAGAATGACCTAATGCAATTGTTCTTGTCTGCTATAAAAGGAAATAATGAAAATACGCATCAATTACCCACAGCAGTGGACATAGCTTGATGTAACAGATATGTTCCTGAAACGTCACGTGTGTAAACCAAATTATACTTCCAATGAACTGGGTAAGCTTGCCGTTGCAATGGATCTTGCAATGAACCCTTACTGTTCCAGGGAAGCTTCCAGACCAGAATTATGCTACCCACCTGTTTCAATATGCAAATGCTTAACACAGGACATTTTCTTATGGTTGGAGAATGAGCATCAGGCCCGGGCAGACAAGGGAAATAGGAAACTTATATTATTCCATTAGTTAACTGGTTCAAAGTTTCTCAGACTTGTTCCAGAAGGAAGGCCAAGTTCTGACAGGAAAACATCACTGGGAATCAGATTCCCAAAGGTGTGATCACTGCACAGGGGGCCAGTCTGTACTCTGCAGGAAGAACTATGATGCTTTTATCAAAGTATCACTTTGCTAGGATTGTAGATAAGGAGTATCTCCCACACTGACTCCATGTGATTAGTAATGGTTACTTAGAGCAGCCTGCTGAGCAGGATTGATTACTGATGTCTGTCACGGATAAAGGACTTGGGACACCAATGCGTGCACGCCGTGTACTCACCATTCCCATACTCACAGCACACAAGTGTTCAATATATGAGGGATAAAGTTCCTGGTTATTTGTCAAAAGATTACAAACTGAGGGAAAAAACACATTTTGATATGATTGATGATGCATATTCTCTCAGAACCAATTACCTCCTGAATTATAACTCTGTAAGTTATTGCAAATCATTCAGGGCACATAAATACCACAATAAAATTTCCCTAAGCCAATATATAAAGAAAATTTCAACATAAATCCAGTCGCACTTGGGAGGAATAAGGGAACATGAATCCTGTAAACACCTCCAAGTAACAAACCTTGGGCTATGACCCCGAGGTCAAAGGTCAGAGCCCATCTCTTGCTCTCTGTCATAGTTCTAGATGTAGCCAAGCACTCTTATGTTACACAAAATCAACCCAACATGGATTGGACGTTGAATATATTTGATTTCAACACACTGTGAGGTGGGTTTTATATATGCTGATTAAGGTGAGGCAAGAGAGTTACAGGAACAGGCTTAACTGCTAAAGGGTCACCGAGGTGGTCCCTCCCTCTGGTGGACAGTATCATCGGTCAGTTTGCCCAATGGCCAGTGGATAAAAAAGAAACAAGAAATAAACGACCCAATGGGAGGACACACACACCTTCAGAGACATGTTTCCTTCATGACTGTGTGGCTGATAACAGGTGCCTCTTTCCATTTCTACTGGCCCTGGGCTCAAGCCTTCCCGTCCCGTGCTTTGGGGAAGTATTACTACAGTAGTACTAGCAGTATTACTGCTACACTCAGATGTTCCAGTTGCAGGGAGACAGCCAGGTGATGGCGTTAACCAACAGCAAGTGGGATGCAGCATCTCGGTGAAAGATGGAAAGGAAGCACAATGGCTGGGGGGGTGAGGGGGGTGGGGTGCTTGGGTCTCCAGAGGCATCTGGTGCCCCACCCTCCCAAATGACTGTTATTCAAAATAGCTTCTTCATAGGCTTACATTTTCTCCTGGTGTTTCAAATTCAGCCCTCATCTTCCAACTTGCAAATA
This sequence comes from Eumetopias jubatus, assembly GCF_037043125.1. Lineage (NCBI taxonomy): Eukaryota > Metazoa > Chordata > Mammalia > Carnivora > Otariidae > Eumetopias > Eumetopias jubatus. The sequence continues at coordinate 30,959,799 of NW_028274816.1, read as the reverse complement.
AAGAAACTCCAGGTGTGTGTAGCGATTCCAAGTTTGATTGGATTCTGTAATCACTCCCATGTACATGCAAGGCACCCTCTTATACTTCATAGAAAACAAGGCACTGAGCACCATTAGATCTTAAACACAGATCGACATGAGGGAAGGGAGAGAATTAAATTCAACTACTGTTCACTGAGCACCTAGTAGGTGCCTGGCCAGGGTTAGAAATGGAATAAGGCCCAATCCTTTTTGCAAGGAGCGAGTCATGCGATGGGGAAGATGACTGTGTGCTTGGACAATCATGGCAGGGCTGTACCTACCATGTCAGGGTAGCACCAGGGAGGGGGTGACCAGTTGTATAGGTGAGTAAAGCTCTGGGAAGGCTTCCTGGAAGATATGATGCCAATAACTAGGTTCTGAAGGATGAACAGGAGTTTGCCAACAGACAGGGTGAGACCGGGACGAGGGCGCAGCTGGTACCAATGAGTCAGCCTGGTGAGCTTAGCTCAGTTTGGCTGAAGCACCAAGTTGGCCAGTGGAAGGAAGGAGAAAGGAAAAGGGGCTGCAGCAGGTGCCTGGGGCCAGGTGAGGGATTCGTGAACCAAGCCAAAGAGTTCACAATGACTCTTTTGCACGGGCTCATCGTAGTTTTATGAACTCTTTTAATGAGTCCTGTTTGGCAATAGGGCAAATGGTGATGGGGGAACATTGTGAGCCACTGAATTCACGAGTATCTGAGTGCTTATATTGGGGAAGAGAAGTAGAAGGTTACTTGGTAAGGAATCCCCATACTTGAGAAGTCATCATACTTTGCTGCAGGATACGGAACCCAGGGCAAAATGGCTGGATGTTCCAATGGGTGCTTTCCAATTCAAAGAAGGACATCTGAACTATTAGAGGGACTTCCGTTTCATTTGGCCTCTACACAATGTCAAAAGGCCCTGTCTTGTCTCTCCTCTGCCCACACAAGCCAGAAGTCTGAAACTAGTCCAGTGTTGGGAACAACCGAGCGTTCAGGATCTTCTTGTGGAGAGTGTAAATCAATTTACAGGCATGACAGCGATGAGCACAAGACAATTCCACCAGTTGTGAGAGCCAAAGGAGCCCAATGTGGTGATTGAAGACAAAGGGGACCACACAAATACATGCACATTAATAACAGACCAGGTCACTTTAAGAGAGACTAATTAGCCCTGAACATTAGTATAATGCCAAGTTATTAACATGTCACACGCTATCAAGTACTTTCAGCATGCTTCTATTCGTTCACGGCTGATGATCACTGTGACCACATATTATCACCTATTTACCTTGTGTGTCCTTGATAAGGAAAAGTCAACCCAAAATAAAAGCAAACGCACACTGCAACCAAGAAAAAAAAATTTTTTCCCCAATCTGAACAAATCGTTTAGTGTAAAAATAAACAGAACTAGAAATTGTCTCTAATAAACTAATATTAGTCTCCCCAGAGGGTTAATTATGTCGCTCTGTATTTTAAGAAGAATGTAAATTGCCAGTTTCAACAGATGTTCTTTTAAAAGAATTGGTTATCTGGGAAATGATGGGTCTTTGTTAGAGCTTACCCCAGTGGAATATAAACATTAAAATCATCCCACTATCTGTGAGCTCCCCCTTCTCCAACGACTGCTACCCACACCAACGATACACCCTTTGGTATCAGCAGCTTTGGTGACAAGGGCTCCAGCCAGCACTGTGGTTTCACATAGCACACAACCTGTTCCGAGGATTTCTAAACTCCTCTTCCATGTCGTGAGGACCCTAGGATGGCACCTTCCCATCATCACATGCCCCAGTTTGGGTGCTCAGCCCACCGTCATTTCCATCTGAGTCTTTTACCCTGGAGAGCAGGGCTGTGCGCTTGCAAAGGACCAGAGTTAGAACTTTGTGGAAATACTAGTCCTTTCTGGATTCAGATTAGATATTCAAACATGTAACATACACACGTTACACACATGCATGCATACATACTTGATTTCTTCCAAGGGAGGAATGAAACCTCAAGTGTCACTGGGGAAGTGCTTAGAAGAAAAGAACTCAGAAACCTCCCTACTGCTTTCTCAGAAACGGCATTTTGTAGACACTGAAATGCAATGTTACCAGGTTCACAGAGTGAGGGCTCCAGCTTGGATATCTGGCCAACCGAAGACAGAAAACGCCCTTGGCGTGGCAGTTCATTAGTCCACGCTGTGTGACCGCCACTGGCCCGGGGGCATGAAAAGAACATGTGAGCTCACGTAGTGGCCCACCGTCGTGTGTGACCGCCAACCTCACCCGACCTAGTTTCATTATCATCCTGGTTAGACTCACTTTGCAGGTAGGGAAACTGAGGTTGGGCGAGATTAATGACTCCTAGGAAAGCTTAACAGAATGTGCTTTCGCTATTGATCTGCTAGTAACAAGCATGAAATCTCGTCTCAGACAGAAAGGTAAGCAGATGACCATTGATCTCTTTAACTGTTTCTGAAAGGGCCCACTCACGGCAGGATTTAGGGGAGGTCTTCTGTCCTACTGGCAGGAGGGGTCAAGGCAGCCTGGTGCCAAAAGGTGAGGGAACGTCCAATGGTAGTAAGACCAACAGAACAGCAGCAGTGGGGGTTGCTTACCCAAGGTCTCCTGTGGAACACAGCTGAGAAGGATGTGAACATTATTTAACCTGATCACCCAGTTACTCTGCCATGGAGAGACATCCTTATGTCCACTTAACAGCTGGGGAAACTAACACTCAGAAAGGTGACGTCAAGTGCTCCTAAGTGACCCACAAGGAACATTCCAGGGTTTGCCTGACTCACAACTTGCCCTATTTCATCACACTCACTGTCTCAGATGCTGCCAGATGAGCAGAGGATTCCCAAAGCGACCCCCACAGCAGCTCCAGAGGCTCTTGGAGCAGCTACCTGAGAACCCAGGGGCAAGGCAGGGCCAGCAAGGAATGGATCCCATCATGTTCAGATCCCATACCAGCAGATTCAGCTGGAAAACCAGAAAGCCCTACATCTGCAGAGGAAAACCCAGGAAATTCTCAATCTCAACCCTCCTGGGGTGGAGAAACGGGCACCACTGTGCAGGTTAAACATGGCGCGATTCCAGGGGCACCTTTCACCTGGACGAGGATATGAACGGTGCCACCAGAGTCCAGCTGTCAAAACTTGCTCTGCTCCTGGGAGAGAGCTTGGAGAATCCACAGAGCAATCCCAAAATCCATTCTGCACCAACTGCTGAGACTGTGTCAACTTGAAGGACATCAGGACATCAGGACAAGGAGCACCCTTCCCGCTCCCCCCCACCCCCAGCCAAGGGCAGCAGGAAGCTCCACAGGCACACTCCCCAGGACCCAGGGACAGAGCTGTGTACTCCAGAGCTCAGACACCAGAGTGGGCAGCATTCTGAGAAAGAAACGGCCAGCTCCACGCACTCTGCAGGGCCCTTTTCTGATCATGTCCGCACTTCTGATGGAGCCTGGGGGATGTGGGCTAGTGGCCCCTGGGTAGAAACACTGCTTTTCTCCCTTCAGTCTAGGTCCCCTGGGCACAAGTTGATTTGGTGACATAAAGTTACTTTATTCCTAATTCTAGTTGTCTGCAGGGCTAGAGATTCCTGGAAACCAGAGGGAGAGCAGGTTAAATGCAATGAAACAATCTCTATTTTTCCTTTCCTGAACACTCTAAATAGTTAGGAACAGTGGCTCTAGAATGCGTGTTTTGCCTTCCTCCCGCCAGAGGGCATTTGGCAATATCTGGGGACATTTTTGATTATCCCTACTTGGAAAGAGGGGTTGCTACTAGTGTGTAATGGACAGAGGACAGGAATACTGCTACACATCCTAACATGCATAGAACAGAAGCCCACAACAAAGAATGATCTGGCATTGAATGTCAACACTGCCGAGGTTGAAAAGGCTCCCAGGCTACCAGGAGCTTCTGCAGGAACTCTCAGCTAACAGGCGAGCCATGACTTTGAGTTTTCCAAAACCTGAGCTAATGGTGGTCCTGATGTCATAATGCCATGCAAAGATATCATATTAATAAGTGACTCCCTGCAAACGTGTGGGCTGGTCCTTAATAGATCTCATTAGTTCAGATTAGTAGATGGGATGCGGAGTTGTGCCAACAATTCCCCGAGACTCAGCTCTGCTGACGCATCTGTTTTTCGGGGCGGGGGGGTGGGGAGGGGAGAATAACCACATCCTTGCTTTAGTCATTCAGGGAAACCTAGCACCTGTCTGTATCAACATGTTCGGGATGGAAAAAAAAAAAAAAAAAACAACCTGGGAAAAAAAAAAAGAGAGATAAATTATTTATCCAGCATAAATATTAAAGAAAATTGCAAAACATAATCTGGTGTCACCATACTGTTGTTACAGAATCATCTCGTTATAGCTTCTGGCAAAATACTGTTGTCCTTAATATCAGTACAACAGAATCGTCTGGGATGTACCAGTCAGGGTACATGTGTCTGCTTGTTGTCGAGGACACCTAGCAGCATGCCAACCGGCTCGTCATACCCCAGCGGAAAATGGTGCAGGGATGCCCTGTACGGAATGAGCCTGAATTAGGAATAGATGATGAACTTCACCCGAACCCAGGATGCAATTTAAAACTGGCAGTCAGTCAAACACACGGCGGTGTGCTGCAGCCGGATCTGACCGACTCCAGAGAGCCAACTGCTACATCTCCAGGAATCTGATGAACTGGTTATTGCACACGCCCACCATTAGACGTTAAAGGACATGAACTCATGATTAAATAAGCTCTAGGAGAAAACAAAAGGCAAGAAATACTGAAAACGCAATACTTCTGAGTAATTACAGTGAACCTGGCTATTCGGCTGTGCTCTGGAGGTTGTGTCTATCGCGTCTGTAGTGGCAGTAACTATTACAGAGTGTATATAGAACGGCACGGGATGTGCACCTCCATGTCCTGTAACTTCCTGTTGCCTGTGGCATACGTACATCGCGGTCAGTAGCAAACGCTGAAAATCTGAGCCGGCCACCCTCCCCGAGAGCCGGTTGCCAGCACACTGTCACGGACCCCTCACCCCAACTCAGACACAGGACACACGGTAGCCGCATTCACAAAGGGATTTTGTTTTCCAATAAAACGTCTCTTGTTCAAAGTTTAGTAAGCTCTTTACAGCAGCTACTCGGGCTCCTAGGTAACACAAGAAGTTTAATAAATCTGTATGATGATAATTAAACACTGTAAATAATTTATCTGCTGAAGCTTCCTGGCTGGCCTGTTATGCCTTTGTAGGAAAGTGATCCATGCTGACATTCCGAATAAGGTTGGCAAAATAAGTGCAGTGAGGAGTAGCGGGGGAAAGTAGGTTTGCTCTCAATAATGTATGAAGCCCCATGCTGGGGAGAGGGATCCTCAGAAAAGCGGCTCCATGGCAATCTGTTCTTTCATCTGGAGCCGTCTTCGAGGCGAAGGTGCTGCCCCGCATCAGAAGCACAATTGCTTGCTTGTGAGCAGATGTCCTTCACGCGGTGGGCAGCGCTCTTTCAACACAGCTGAACAAATGCACGCCGCAAGACAGGCCCCCCTCACTGTTACCGAAAGAACACTGTATATATTAATTTAGCAGGTTGTTGAATAATGCTTGGAAGGGGGATTTATGAAGTAGAAAAATCATGCAGTGAGGCAAAATGACTTTCCAGCCAAATGGGAGGAAGAAGGGGGGTTTGGCTTCTAGGGAGGATCAGTGGAAAGAGCCTAACAGAATCCCACCCCCAGAGAGAAACCCGAGACCGGGCTACACCAGGGAGTCAGGAATGGCCCAGTCAGGCAGGCCCGATGCAAAGTCATAATTTGCCATCAGCTCCCCAAGAGACAGTGTTTAACAAAACTGTTACAGTCTGGTTACAGCGTGCAGCTGAGGGAGGTTGTGCCTGTGTGGGGACGCAGGGTATGTGGGAACTCTCTGCACCAGCCACTCGAGTTTGCTCTGAGCCTAAAACTGCTCTAAACAATAAAATTTATTTTTTAAGAACCGCATGTAGCCCTAAGCTCTGTATTCAGCCGACTTGTTTCCCTTCTGCTTGGGAACCCACATGGAGTCTTCCCATAGTTGCCCCAGCTTACTTTGTGGGGCACGCTTGGGTGTAAGGCGGCCCCGCTCAGCTGCTATTTTGCACGTCTGTGCTGGGGTGCTGGAGTGGTCAGCCTCACCAGGGGGCAGAGAGGAGCACGGGTCTCCTACAGGCACACGAGCTGTGTGTGGGGGGAAGCGGGCACCCTAAAAAGCCAGCAGAAAGACTACCCCCAGGAGGTGGCTATTCGAAAAATGGAGACCCTTCAAATTCTGCCCCCCCTGGCACCATCCATCTTCCAGAACCCTGATGCCAGGACAGCTTCAGCAAACTCGATCATTTCTTCGAGGCTGACAGAATTTGGTCCACTTCCTATGTGTCACTTTTTGGGGGAAGAACTGTCTATTTTACCTAAGAAAAGTAAAAGTAGCAATCTGCTGAGCGAGCCCAACCTTTAAAGCCCTGCCTCCACTTCTGCACACAAATACTATTGTTTTTCACCTTGATAATTATTAAATTGTGGTGTAAAACCCAACTTCTGCTTAAGTATGCGTGATTATTAGAGTACAAGTCAATTGTGGATAACACGCAGATATAAATGCAGCTAATAAGTCTTACTGTAATGATTAATCAATTTATGAATACATTATTTAAACTAATAGCTCAGGTAGGGTATCTTAAACAAGTTACAGAGGACATCGACCAATTCAAATACCAGCTGCCGGATCAATAGCAAACTGTAAGTAAACTCTGGGGAATAGGTATACTTGCAAAAAAAAAAAAATTGCAAACAAAAGGGTCTTGGATGAAGGAAAATCTACAACAATCTCAATTTTTTATGACAAATGCAGAGCACTTTATTATATATCAAAGCTTAAAGGGAAAGGTAAAAAAGTGTATTACTACAAATCCATGCCCTTTTCATCCTATGTAATCGTAATTGAGGGCAGCTCATACAAACATACGTTTACACAAACTTCTGCATACATTGCAAATAGAATTTATTACAGTTAGTTCTGATTCCTTAGAAAAAATCATACATTAGGTTTATTTCATCGAAAGGTAGCATATTTATTTATCTACAAATGTCCCTTTGGGACATTTGGGGACAAAAGATGGCATATTTGCTTATTTATCTACAAATGTCCCTTTCACGGGGGGGGAATATATATATACATATGTGTGTGTGTGTGTGTGTGTGTGTATATATATGTCTAAAAGGTAAGAGTAGCAATTTTCCTGAAAGGGGCCCATGTTCCAAATGACACACCAGGGCACACCTGCTCTGTTAGAGCCACAGAAGTCCCCTGACTGAGAACCACAAGGGGGTTTTTGTGCGCCAAGCAAACCCTAGAGTTTTAGCTCTCTCCCTTTCGCATTTTTTTTGTTTGTTTAATTAAGACTAATTAATGTGAGTTTAATAAATAAACCAAAAGGGCCTTGATTTCCAAAGGTGTGATATTTTATTACAGTTACAAGTGATGCTGCATTTTAAAAAATTAATTAGTTATCTTGTGAGCCCGGCCACACATTATTGAGTAAGTAACAGCGGCTAAGTGAAACAGATGAAATATTGGTAAGCGATGCAGCCCACAGTATAAGTATGTGAAGGAGGTCAGAGGTTAATCCCTATTGATTTTCCGAGTCTGCGTACAGCACCGCTGGGAAAGGCCGGTTCTGTTGGCAATCAGCTAGCACAAATACATTATAAATCTTACTGTCCACCTTCACTGATCAGTGCCACTTACTTCCTTCACTAAAGACCATTAAGAAACTACTGGAAAAAAAAATCTACCCAGATGCAGGTAAAAAGGAAAGCATTTGCAAAGTCTCCTATGTCAGAGAATGCTTTACACATGGAGGACTTCCCCTGAAAGCTGAGGCACACTTCCTGGGGGCTGGCTGGTTTCTCCTGCAGAAGGGGACACGCAGAAACACAGAGCATTTTTCAAACGGCTTCAACACCAAATCAGAAACATCAAAGTGGCTTTCACATTTCAGCGCCTAGAAAAGGTAGAATAAACGGAAGGAATGAAACACTGATGTCAACAGAGGCAACTCCATCTTGGTTTTGTGCAATTTTGCCTTGGCACAACCTTGACGCTAACCAAGAGTAAGCTTCAGTGACCCTCAGGTTCGCGGGCCCCTCCCAAAATTCTGCACTGAAATGTTTCACCCTTTCCCAAAGTGGTCCCCCGACATGCATAGCTTCTGTTCCCACAGACGCAGGATGCTCACCACCAACCCACGTCCAGGAACATCTATGAATGGTTCTTTTTTTTTTTTAAGATTTTATTTATTTATTCATGAGAGACAGAGAGAGAGAGAGAGAGAGAGAGAGAGAGAGAGGCAGAGGGAGAAGCAGGCTCCCAAGAAGCAGGGAGCCCGATACGGAACTCGATCCTAGGACCCCGGGATCATGACCCGAGCCGAAGGCAGAGGTTTAACCATCTGAGCCACCCAGGTGCCCCAAATGGCCCCTTTCTTTTTCAGGCCTTTCTCTCAACAGAGGGTGCCATCTGTCTCCTGTGGGCCTGGCACTCTTTCTGGGTACAGCAAAACAGATGAGTAAGATGGGGTCCCTCCCCAGAAAAATGAAATATATGTTCTTTGTCAGACCACTGACTCTCATACAACATGGTTCTGGAAAACAGTCTTGGTGCTAATGGGGGCTAGTTGTACTAATAGGCACTTTGTCACTGACCAGCAGTGTGACACTGAGCCCATTACTTAACCTCTCTGAGCCTCCATTTCTTCACTGTTAGAAGTGAGGATAATAATATCAGCCACTTCACAGGGTGGTCAGGACATGAGAATCACATGCAAAGCACTGAGCACGGGGCCCAGTAAGCATTCAATAAATACTGGTTAATTAAAATAAAAACAAAACAAAACTGTGGAGCTATTCGACATTGGAAAAACCAAGTGACCTCTTTTTACCTCTGTCTCACTAATAGGAATTACGGAATTCTGATGTAAAGGAATATGGCACCATCTGTGCCACCAATCCATCCACACAGATGTGTCATATCCACCTACTTCTCAGAGTGGGCATTGCAGTAGCAAGCAGGTTCTAAGTTATTATTCGTGAGACATGCTCTCAAAAAGCATATGGAAACAAAACATAACAGAAATGTACCTGTTGGGTAGGTCGGCATTAACCAGAGATACAGAGGGAGTTAAGAAATCTCGGGGCAAGTGAGGGTTCCCTTTTGGCACAGAAATTATATATTTTATCTTAAAGTGCCAGCACCAGAAAGATGAATGGGAAAGGTTCATAGATCCATGTTATTTCTGCAGTTTTTTACAAACACAATTCCCCTATCACCTGCAGAACACACACACAAACTTTCTCTCTCACACATACATACATGCACACTTCCCCTGCCCTGAGCAAAAGATTTGGCATGCTTGAAAAAGTTCTGGGGAATATTTCCAGAATGCAAGGAAAACCTCTATCTTTGCAATTTTCCAGACTTCTGTCAACTAGGCTCAGTGCAATTATGTACCAGTGTCAGACTGTATTTAAAAAAACTTTGGATACCTTCAAATTAAGGGGTGGAAGGTGGGGAGAGCACTCCCACAGTTAATGATAAACAAAGGCATACCCAGCAAAGTTCCCATCAAAGTTTAGTCTCTAAGCCATGAGTCTTTGTTTCAATGTTTTTTTTTTCTTACCAAATGGCTTTCATTTCATGATTTTCAACTCTATTAAAAGGATGTTCTTCTAGTAGGCAGAAGATAAACAGAGCAGGACCCAAATGAACAGTGAAAACCAAAACAGGCAGAGACCACAGATTCCATTTAAAAGCTTAAAGGTTCCAGACTGTTTTTTAATTGTGCACCTTTACCAGAAGGAAAAATTCAAGACAGATACTTCAGTATATGTCTGTGGTGTTTATTTATAAATCATAAACTTGTATTCTTCTATTAGCTATCATCACCAGGAATACGACATAATACGATGAGAATTATGTTCATCATTAAAAAAGTGCCTGCAGTTGTACATCTCTTTGTGCTAACTTAGATTTTGGAGTTTTCCATTGATTTCTTCTGAGATCTGATCAAATCGTCATTGTGTTCATTTTGTAACAGAAGAAGGGTTCACATCAGGAGGAGTTGAACTAGCAATGATGCCATTTTTTTTTTTTTACTGCTTGCTTGTATTTGCATTGTAAATACTATCTTCAAACATGGGTCTCTTTGCAGAAATCTTTTTAAGGCTTTTGCTCATTTTGCGAGGGACGCTTTAGTTCAAACCAGATAATCTAATGTCTCAATCCATTTAGCTAAGCACACATGGGGAAAGCATGATGCATTTTCCAATGTCGAAAGTCCACAAGGAACAGAGGCTCTGCCATGACCTCGTGCCTAGGGAAATATCCAGCCTTACTTCAGAATGCCTTGCATTCGGCTCCTCACTATCAGAGGACTGGGGAGGGCACCCATGTCAACATATCTACGTAATTTTTGTAAAGATCAATCTTAATTGAGAGCCTATATCATGCGGCAGTTAAGAGGAAGGACCAGTGGAATCCCAATTCTGCCACCTCTTTACTCAGTATGCCTGTGTCCTCATCTGTAAAATATGGATGATAGTACTACTTCATAGGATACTAGAAAGGATGATATATGTAAATATACGTAAAGCCCTTAAAACAGTAGTACTTACCACCTGATACATGGATGGAGACATTTAATAACACATAGAGGAATTTAATGGATAAGTGGAAGTTGTAATGTTTTCTTTTGGAACCCTAATAGGTCATTCTTCACACGTTGGAGACTTCTACTTTAGAGCAGCGCTATCCAATAGAGGGCTCTGCCATGACAGCAATGTTCCATATCAGTACTACCAAATATGGTAGCCACTGACTTCATGTGGCTACTGAGCATCTGAAATGTGGCTAGTATGGCTGAGCAACTGAATTTTTTATTTTAATTAATCAATTTTAATTTAAATAGCCAGAGGTGGCTAGGGGCTATCATACTGGACAAAGAAACTCCAGAAGGTTGACTACTGTGATACTCTATAAAACGTAGCTCAATCCTGTAATCCATCAGTTGCCTCAGATAAAATCTAGCTGCTTGGATAACATTAAGCAAGCCTGCTTATGGGCTCCGAAGCCAAGAGAATCATCGCTTCTAGCCTCTCAATTCTCTTACATGCCCCATTTTCTTTGTCATTGCCTGTACTGTCTTCAGGAAGGGGCAGTGACTGGGGGCACTGTTGGGTCAACATATTGGAGGCCTCTAATTTGTGCTGGTTGGGCTTTTCCTAGCTCAGCTTGGCTCTGGTTCCTCGTGTGGAGTTTTGAATCCTGCCTGGGGCCACCGTCCAGGCTCCTGGGCCAGATACTTACACCACTTTATTTGGTGCCCTGGCCCCTGTCCTCAACCTGCAGATGACTACCCACATTCTACATTCTGTGTCAACCCTCCCTATGACGATGGCCACACGATTCTTGGGAGGCAACCAGACCAACATCAATCTATTCTAGGGAAAAGGACATGTTCTCTCCATTTTTACTAGGCAAAGTATCTTCTTTTATACTGTCAAACCACAAACAAGTATTTGTCTACAGTAATGTTAGTTTTATAAATTATGAAGTCCAAGTAAACTAGAGACATAAGTAAAAAAAGCTTTCAACATCATAATAAATGTTATGGCACAAGGCTGAGTAAGCCCAAGGCTGAGCTGGGTCTCTGTTTCCCTTTATATGTCTTTGTCTTCCCCACTAGATAATGAGATTCTTGAAGGCAATGACTGATCCAAATTCAAATTCATATCCCTAATGTCTGAAGTAGTGCCTGACACATAGCAGGTATTCAATACATATTGGATGGGTGGATAGATAGATGGCAAATGGATGGATGGTGGATGAATACTGGGTGGATGGATGGATGGTGGGTAGATGGATGGATGGATGAATGGATGGATAGTTGAATGGACTGATGGTGGATGAATAGATGGTCAATGATGGATGGATGGTGGGTGGGTGGATGGATGGATGGATGGACTGATGGTAGATGGATGGATGGCGATGGTAATGGATGGATGAATGGTGGATGGATGGATGGATCAATGGTGGATGGATGGATGGTGATGGATGAATGGTGGATGGATGGACGGACGGATAGATGGTGAATGGATGGATGGTGATGGTAATGAATGGATAAATGGATGGATGGAATTATGTAGTGCTGAACCGTATGTTAATCCAAACAGAGAGAAAGGCAACAATTCAAATACTTTGCCCTTCTTACCAAGATTTGTTTTTTTCTTTTCTTTTCCAAATGCTCTTGCCTTACTGGAAACAAATAGAGCATTGCTAAATCCTACTTATGCTTCAGGAAGGCTGGACACCCAAGTTTGTGGGTGTCCAGAAACTTATGCTCCATCAATCCTAACAGGATAGTAACATCTACAGAATGTCAAAATGAAAGGAAAAAGGAGGCCATGATGGAAACATCAAAACCAAATGAAATACTGAAAATAAGTTAATGACATTACATTATAGATTCAGCTTACTCAGCAAGGACTTGTCCAAGGGAAGGAGAGAAAGCGAGAGAGAGAAATACACCTCACCGCCAGAACCAACTGTCTAGTTTGAACTGGTAGATTGCTGAGCAAACAGTGCATGCATGTTCATAGGTACCAGAGGAAACTGAGCACCTTTGGAACCAGCATTAAAAATTAAAATTCTCTCCTGCCAGCGAGTGCAGTGAACCAGTAACTCAACAGCCCCCTTGTGGCCTGGAAGAATTAATGCAGCTTCTGAAGGGATGAAGGTTCTTCTTGGGGTGGGGGGTGGGGGGGGACGGGGCAAGGAGCCCTATGAGAGGAGGGGGATACCACCAAACCAACTGTAAAGGTGTTCCACTCAGCCCTGTTTTGTGAAGGGAGGGCAGTACTTTTTCCTTCCAGAGTATGAAAAGGAACCCCAGTAAATACGCCTGTTCAAACTCACATGTGCTTAAAGAAGAAACAGATCAAATGAGCTCAGTATTCCCATTTAAAAATATCATTTAAGGGAATTTTAAGCTGTCTGAGAAGATGGATACACTGTGTTTGTTTTCTACATTAATGAGCTATAAAAAGAATGGAATAGGCCATAAATACAGTATTTTGTAACAGCCTTTACTAAAAATGCTACTACTTGTGTTTATCATTTATATCCTTGTATACAACCTCAAAATTGATTACACTTTAAACCGTACATAACTTGCTGTGTTTTTCATTTTGTGCTATACTACAAACATTTTTATAACTCAGTTAATATATTCCATATTTTGTGTTCTTATTGATTATGAATATTTCTTTAGGGGATTTTATTGCTTTTAAAATAACAAATGTTAGGTATTAAAAAATAGAAAAACCTATTGCAGCCTTTATATTTTTCTTTCCCCTGGTAATTCTAATACATACGTTTTAGCACAAACATAACCAGAATATCTTTCTCTGTATCTTTTATACTTCCCCACACTAAAATTAAAAATTTCCTAATATAGTACATAGTAAAAGAATCAGATTTTTCTAAGGAAACCCACCATTTAATGTGTTGGACTTGAATTCATAATCCTTTCCTTCTACAATTAAAAAATTAAAGTGCCAAAAGATTATCCGCATGTAACATGATGGTTTTACATCAAGTATATATTATCTTTACTAATTGCCATTTCCGTTTATAGGCTGAAATATGATTTATATATATGATATGATTTCACTATTAATTATCAAATTGAAAAAAATAAAATCTCACATTATAAATTCTCTCCTGGAAATTAGTTTTATTATTTTTTCCATAATCCTATCACACAAGCTATAAGTGCACTGCGGCATGAACACTTTAATTTTTCCAGTTAGTTTTAAGCAAGCCCAGAGGTGAGGTTTAATAAGGATCAATGGCACTTTATCTGGGACAGGGCCTCTTCACAGCATGCAAATTACACAGTAACACTTAAAAAAAGAAATAGATTTAATTAAAAAAAAAGTAGAACCACAGGCTCTAGAAATTCAATTAAAGGATTTATGCAAAGGTTTGCTAGGTTTTTATATGCAGTTACTGCTTACATAATGAGCTTTTCATATTAAAAATCAATAGGTAATCTAGACTAGAAGATCATCCCCTTAAATACATTTTTGAAATCAATTTGAAAAATAGTCCATCAACTGCTTGTGACTACTCTTGCTGCTTCGATTACACTAAAAGCAATATTTAGATTGTAAGACGTGCTATGGAATATCTATGCTTGGATATTGCTTTCAAGGGCTCTTATACTTTTGAGTGCCTAAGATAATCACCTGGTAATTCAAGATTGTGTTAAATGTATAAATAATTTATTTAATTACTAGCAAAAGCCTACAGACACAACCCCGTAGTATTTATAATGGTTACATGAAAGAAAAAAAGAGAAGAAAAGAAGGATGTGAGGGAGGAAGGGGGGGAGGGCAGGAAAGGGGAGATGGGGGCAGAGAAAGAGTGGGAAGATGGAAGAAAAAGAACACAACCACCTCTTCTGAATTAGTCCTTTTGCTATCTCCATTGCCTATTGTGTGTTGGCAACGTAGCACTTGGAGATATGCGTTTCACTTTAAAACTCATTTAGGTCTTCAACTATGGAAGCAATTGGCTGGCGCTAACTTAAGCCGACTTTCCATCCTCTGTGATAATGGGGGACAGGTCTTGGAATGAAATAAAAGCCAATGGTCCAATTTTGTCCAGTAAGTTCACAATCCGTCCCTCCCAGCCACGATTTCACTGGATTTGTTAACAATTAGAAAACGTGAGACAGGTTTCCATGGGCCATTCCTGGCAAACTGGGAAATGACCCTCATGGACGGAGAAATGAACTTTCATTTCATCAAAATGAAAAGCAAAGCTCAAGTTATCCCCATCCAAAGTCAGCCTTGTAAAAATGGCCCAAAACTTGACAAAGGACTCATTTATAACAAAACGACTCTTTACTCTCTTCTGCAAGACTCTGGGAAGAAATAAGCAAAATATTTACAACACCATTTTTATCCATCTACCGAAAGCTCCCATCTCAGGAAAGGTGCTGGTGACATGGCCAACCTGGGTGACGGAGGAGAGCCCAAAAAAGTCTGAGTATGTCCCTGTGCTCGGTACACAGGGCGCGTAAGACAAAGACAAAGGTCAAGTATGAGACGGATGTCTGAGCTTCAGGTGCTGGGCACTGGATGTTTCAACAGCACAGTTGTAAGCATATCCTATTACAAGCCTGCCTGTCTTTACGATGTGCCTCCTGTGATGTTGAGGGAGATCTGAAGGCCCAGGCATCCAGCATCAGTGAACCCTCCACACATGTACTTAGCAGGCACTGGTAGAATGTCTAGCATTCACATTCTAAACTTTCTGAGTTTCTTCCTTAAGAAACAATTATCAAGGTCCCAAAGTTTTCCATTATTCAAAAATGGACAAATATCCCTTCTGAAACGGATAGCTCTGAACTGTTTGGAGCTGGAGACACAACGGCCTTGGTTTAGGAACTATGAGGCTGGCCAGGTTCCCTCTGGCCCTGCTTAGTAATTCCATCGTTAACATAGCCGGTTACAGGCACGGAATATGTGGCCAATCCTTTGCAGTGGTGCTTCTACATGGCTGGGGTTTTAATTCGAAATATACACGGAGACTGATTTTACAGTGTTACTTTTCCCTCTTTCAGCTTTGATTTTTTTATCAACCCTTGACCAATGGAAGTATAGAAGCCTCAGAAGAACCCTATGCCTAGCATAGCTGCCGGTTGCCGTGGGGGCTACAAAGACGAATCCAACAAATCCCGCATGCTTACATGGTCGAGATTTCTGTGCACGCCAAGTATTCTTTTTAAAAATATTATATTTATAAGAAAGAAGTAAGAAGCAAAGGAATGAAAGAAAAGGCATACCTCGATAACGTTATGCTAGGTCAAAGAAGCCAATCACAGCAAGAAGCACGTATTACATGACCCCACTTACATGAAATGTCCCCGACACGCAAATCTAGAGAGTCAAAGAGATGAGTGGTGGCCTAAGACTGGCGGATGGAGTAGGATGTTGGGAGGTGACAGCTAGGAGGTGCAGGTTTTCTTTTTGGGGTAATAAAAATGTCCTAAAATTGACTGTGTTGATGGCTGTGCAACTCGGTGCATATACTACAAACCATTAGATTGTACCCTTTAAATGAGTGATTGGTATGTGAATTATATCTCAGTAAGGCCGTTATAAAAAAAATAAGGTGCAGTTATGAATGGTAATCTGAATAGTAGTAGCTTTAAGGAAAGCAAACAAGAAAATCTGAAAAGGAAGGAACCAGGTTGAAAAAAATATATATTTCTTTCCTACCCATGCCAATCTGACAAATAAAACATTTGAGCTTTCTCCATCTCTCCAGAACATCTTCTGTGCCCATCAGTTTACAGCATGCATCAGGGTAAGACGCGCAAACATAATATATTGGTTTCCTAGAGAAAGGAGCTGAAATCAAAATAAGCAGAACCTTCCTATCGCATGAAATGAAAGCATCAGAGCAAAATGTCTCAGGTTAGTATGATCAAAATGTCAAATACGAAACCATTTGTATCAATGTGAGAGGTGTTAGTAATGGAAGTTTGAACAATGTTAACACTTAAAATTTCAGCAGAACCATTTCGATCCATAAATGTATAAAAGTCATTTTACAGTGTGCTTAACAGTCACAACCAAGAGCTGTTATAAAAGAAGATGCCCTCAATGTCACTTCATTTTCTTTTATTCTTATTATCACATTTAAATCTCTCTGTGAAAGTGGTCTTGATAGGTAACTTTATTACACATTTCAGGACTATTCATTCTGAACAGAACTTCCTCCGAGGAATTAACAGATAAAGAGAGACCACTTTCCCCTCATCACCCCTAAATTATCCTGCAACTGCAGAACAGCGCAGCGACGGCCAGCATGTTACAAGGACTCAGTCTGCTATGCCATGCGATGGCTCGATCATCTTAGAGGTGACTCTTTGTGGCCCGCAGAGAACAGCTGGTTGGTTGCAACGGTCCTCAGCTAACACCTCGCTATTGAACCTGCACAGACTTGGGAGTAAGGAATGGGGTGGGCAGGGAAAGTCAGGGTTGGGCCCTGCTGCAGAAGAATTCCAAAAAGTAACCCTAAGATCTGCATCAGCATTGAGGGCAGGAATGCAGTCTGATCTTTCCTTGCTTCATTGGGAGAGAAGGAGCCAAAATCTCTCTTTCATTGCCTCTGCTCACAGGTAAGTACATCACTTAAACTAACTGTTGGCAAATTTGTCTGGAAAGGGATAGTAACTATTTTCAGCTTTGCAGATTACATGTTATCTTCTGCAGCTACTAGACTCTGCCATCATAATGCTATAGCAGCACCAGACAATGCATACATGGAGAAGCAAGACTGACTTCCAATAAAACTTAATTTATGGACAATCAAATTCAAATTTCATACGGTTTTCATGTATCACAAAATATTATTTGTCTTTTAGTATTTTTTCACCCATTTTAAAAATGTAAAAAGAACTCTGAGCTTACAGGTTACACAAAACCACGCTGCGGGACAGACTGGCACAAGGCCCAAATTTGATGTCTCCTGTGCTAAACCACAGAATAGCCAGGAAGGAGGTAGACCAGTAATCCACATTCATTTGAGATGCATTCAGCTGGTACTCTGATAACAAAAGACTGTCTTCAATCTAGCAAAACCCAGTGGTACGCATTCCAAGCTGTGTGCACTCTGCAGAACGGCAAGATGACTTAGTTTCAACGAAGAGAAATTCCCATTCTAAACTTCCTGAGTTTCTTCCTTAAACAATTATCAAAGTCCCAAAGTTTTCCATTATTCAAAAATGGACAAAGGCTTCTGAAACGGATAGCTCTGAACTGTTTGGAGCTGGAGACACAACGGCCTTGGTTTAGGAACTATGAGGCTGACCAGGTTCCCTCTGGCCCTGCTTAGTAATTCCATCGTTAACGCAGCCGGTTACAGGCACGGAATATGCGGCCAATCCTTTTCAGTGGTGCTTCTACATGGCTGGGGTTTTAATTCGAAATATATACGGAGACTGATTTTACAGTGTTACTTTTCCCTCTTTCAGCTTTGATTTTTCATCAACCTTTGAGCAACAGAAGTATAGGAGCCTCGGAAGAACAGGTGCACGGATTGGCATCATCATAACTGATTGGAATAATCCAAGAATGGATTTACTGAGTCAAGTGAAGAGACTACACTGTATTATAGTTCTCAAGAAGCATACCTGTAGTATATAAAGTATGTGTAGAATCAAAAACTGATAACTGTTATCCGGAATAGTTTTCGTGACTAGGGGAAAGAAAAGACACAACATTATGAATTGCTGCATTACAGAGCTCTGCAGGTTTATTTCCTAAGTCAGACATCTACGGCATGCTGATGCTGACACAACTCCTTGGCATGGAAAGTCGTTAGTGGGGAGCAAGGTAGTAGTACTGTTCCTAACAGTATTATTTTGGTTAAGGGTGACGGGAACTTAGCCTGCTTCAGGTCAGTGATGCTCAGGTACTAGCACCGATAGATTTTCATCTTCTAACCAATGTGGCCCAAATACAGATCTTTAAATATCGTGAGGCAATTACCATAACGTAAATGTGTCTCAGTACAAAGACACAGAGGAAAGGGGGCAATAATAATAAGAAAGCCAAGAAGTTCAACTATTGCTTCAGGCACTTGACGCACGAAGCAAAGTTCTGAGATCATATCCCACATCACCACAACAGAAATGCGCTGCTGAGAAAAATCTGAATGGCAAAGGCAGTCTTCCTATGCTAAAACTTGTCACTCTCTAGAAACACTGCGCTGGTGTATTTCCCAAGTGAAGCAGAACACAATGATTATTTGGTGTATGTTCAAGCAGACAAACGGGGTGAGGAATGACTTGCATTCCCAAAGAATTCTCACCCCTGAGGATTATCCAGAATGTCTCTTAAACCTGTATCCCACACTCATATTGGTATGTTTATTAGTGGTTGATTGGCAGGAGGAGGGAGAAACAGACCCTGGATGAAGACACTTGTCTGTGACACAGCTGCTGACTCCAGGCTGTGGTCCTGGGCGGTGAGGACCATTCTCACCCCATCCTTGTACTTTTCCCTTCTATTTATGCCTTCATGACAACAAGGAGACAGATGTGCCTGTCAGCATCAAGGTGGGGGGGTGGGGGGGGGACAGAAAACACCAGCAGCCCTGCCTTTTCATCCAAGAGCAGAAGGTCTCCGAGTAGGCCTGGGTGGATTTCTGCTGGTACTTGCTGGCCAGAACTGTCCTGTGGCCCCTCAGCTGCTAGGGAGGCCGTGGAGGGGAGCAAGAATCCTTCCCACTCTCCCTAGTGGGAAGTAGACCCTGGCAGTCGGCACAGTGGATGGTAAGAACGGGCTCTTGTTTCCCCAAGAGGCTGAGATCGTGGAGGGCAGAGAGCACAGTCCATTTACCTCTGACTATCTCCAGAGTCATCCACAGGAAGAACTTTGACGAAAAAAAAAAAAAAAAAAGAAATGAGAATCCAAAGTGATTTCAAACAAAGACACACCAGTATGTCCGCCAAGATCTGCTGTCTGTATATCCTCCCTGTTTCCTCTTCCTCCTGAGCACACAGCTTGACTACACCTCCTAGCCTCTTACATTGCACAGATATGTACCACTCTCAGCCTGGTCCTTAAACTGCCCCCACATGCAAGAGCCCATGTTCCAGCCTCTCCCACCAGCCTGATGCATACAACCAGGTGCGGAGGATGATGAACCACAAGACGGAAAGAGCCTGGGTCCCTGAGTCAGCACCTGGGGGAGCACTGCCTGCAAATCCAAAACAGTCGCATTGGACCTTATGTAAAATCAATCAAGTTTACCATATCTGAGTCATGTACACACGTGGGCAGCCAGTGTTGCCTTTAATAATGCATCAGTTGAAGCATATCCATCTGTTCGAGTCCCTGAGCATTTCCTCCACATCTCTTTGGTTCTCATCCCAGGCTGTGCACAGAGACTTATTTTAGAGCATCTCAAATTGTCACCCAGCGCCACCTCACCCAGGCTCCTGGGGCACACTCCTCTAGGGGGACAGTCCCCTCAGGAAAGCACACCTTGAGACACCTCTGCAGTCCAGGCGCAAGAAAGCATAAGCTGACGATGGTGTGCTATGTACTCCAAGGTGTCCAGGCAGCCTGCTATGCTTTCTGAAGGTCAGTTTCTCACATCTTCTAACTAGGCCCCTTTTATCAAAACTCACTTCTGCACACTCCATGTTACGTTTCCAGAGGACATCTGGCTTGATACTGAATGGGTGATTTATGACACCATCATTGCGCTGCATTGTGGAACTCTGTCATCTCAATATCTGAACCTGGGTCCCTTTTCTGTTTACTTTTTGTTTGCCTTCAGCCCTCCTCCAGGTGCTATTGTGAGGAGATGCATTTAGCAGCTTAAGAGTTTGGTTTTTATAAGTTACTCTGAGCCATATTTCCCTTGTTCTCCTGCTCCTAGATGGAAAACAAATTGCATAAGGGAAATGGCTTTATAGTACCAGTCCTTAAATATTTTACAGGCAGAAAACTTGGTGGGTGGTTTGGAGGCTCAATTACCCTTCTCAGTAGAAGGTATAAATATCCCTGAGGGTTTACATAACAAACCCGCAGCGACTCCATGCCACTTAAAGCTCTTAGTATTTACATCCACCTCTGAAACCCATGACTTAGTGGCATTTGAGCATTCGAAAAAGAATAAGACCAGCAGGATGGCACAGGTTAAAACAAAATCAATCTACCCACCCGTCCATCTACTGAGAGACACAATAAAGACAGCTAAGCCATTCGGATTATTAGGTGTAAGACATCACAATATTGAAAGTTGCCCTCTTAAATATACTTTGGGGGGGGGGTGGAGGTAAAAAGAAAGTCTTTGCAAGTGTTAGCTACTTAGAAGAAGCCCAAGCAGATCTGTTGTGATGCAGAATTAGGCAGCTGCAGGGGGTTGCTGAGGTCAACATGGATTATAACTGCATTCTGCTGGACCTCATTTGATCCATCCACAACCCTTGGAGGTAAGCACTATTATCCCCACTTTGTAGATATGAATATCAAGGCTCAAACGGGCTCAGCCCAGCCTGGGTCTGTGAGCTAGTACACAGCAGACATAGGATTTGTACCTAGGTCTATTTTATCCAAAGCCCTGTGCCTTTTCCACTTTAAGATACTGTTTCCTCTGTCAGGCCACAGGATCACTGATGTCTACACACAAGGGGCAGTCTGGCAAGCCTTCTAATAGGAGCCAAGAAGGCACCTTGAGATGGCGACTCTAGAAACTGCATTCCTTCAGGATGCATCCTGAAACCGAGTTTGAACTCTGATGGGTGGTGCTCCTATGCATAATTCTCTCTTTGCTATTAATATAGGAAAAAAAGAATAAGGCAGCCAGTATGATTGGCTGGCATTGGTGGAGCCTCAGGGTTTGGAAAGCCCAGCATTCAGCTCCCCATGGAATTTTTTAAAGGGGGGGGAAAGGCAGCCCAGAGAGCATTCGTAAGTTCAAGGGGCAGATCCTCTCTGCAGAAAAAAGATGCAGAACAGGGAAGAGGTAGAAAGTCACAGAAAACTAAAGATCCAGTACAAAAAGGAATCGTTGGGTACCCAGAGGATGGGGCAGTGGGGACAGACTTTCTGGAGAGATCAGATCTGACGGGTGGCTTCGAAAGAAGCAAGGGGAGGATGGGTACAAAAGAAGACATATGAATAGACGGCCCCTCCCAGATCGAGTCCTAAACAAGCGCTGGAAACAAAAAAAAGGAAAGATGAAGCCAAGAGTGGAAAGAGCTGGGGTGACCCGTGTCACGGGGTCCGGAGGCCTTGTACACCCAGAAAGACGGGGCACCTGGGGTGTTCCAATACCGTTCACAGAGTTATACAAAGTGTGCTCTTCTAAATTCTGAGAAGGGGAGAAAAAAGTTTCAGTGCTGTATCTGTTTCAAGCTTTTATCAGCACTAATTCTAGCCCCCTTTTCCCTCAGAATTCTGAACAGAAGGAAAACAGACATTAATTAAGCAAACCTTTATCTCCTTCTACTCTAATGAAAGCCAAGTTACAGTATATTTTTCCCTAAGATTTTTCTCCACTTAATGAAGACATTATCCCTGAGTTTTCAAAGTCACTTTACAAAAGAGCATTCGAGAGACATTAAAGTCAGTTTAAACTAAAAAGTCTTTTTGAAGTCAATAAACAATAAAAGAACAATGAAAAGAGAGCTTTTGATGGTGCCTTAGTCTAAAGTCTTTAATTTCTGTTTTAATCTACAAGATACGTAAGTCTTGTATTCAAATATTCCTCACCTCTAGAATCCAGGAAGCCTGAAGCAAGTTTTGTATCATGTTGTATATGTACATATGGGTATATGTGTGTGTACATACACCACACACAAGCACATTCATACATGTATACCTCATTAACATGGATGCAGGTCAGCAGGAAGTTCTCCACTAGAAAGGGGAGTTTTAAAAGTTTTAAAATTATTTCCATTCTCTTTGACAATTAAAAAAAAAGAAAATGGAATGTTTGGCTTTGAAATTTCATGACAAGATCAAAGACTATAATGCACATAGATTTTTCAAGGAATACATTATTAATAACACAGGCAAACACATAACTCATCAATAGTGTGGTCAAGAAATGAGAAGGTAAGCACGTGGTTCCGAGGCCCGGAGCAGAACCCCACGCAGGGCAGGGGCCAGGCGCCCTCTCTGAGAGCTGCTCACCTGAGCATTACACACAGCCCAGGCACTTCCTGCTGCAATAGCGGGGGGACTCTTTAGTGCAGATGGAAGAAAGGGGAGGAAAAAACCCAAAACAATTTAATTTGTCCCATGTGACAAGACGCCTTTTTATGTGCTACCCTATTTTTCTTTATTCAGGTGAAACTTATATATCACAAAATTCACCATTTCAACATGTACAATTCAGTGGAATTTAGTATGTTCACAATGTTGTACAACCATGACCTCTGTCCAGTTCCAGAACATCTTCATCACCCCGTGAGCAGTCAGCTCCCTAGACCCCGGCCCTGACAACCACCAATTTGCGTTCTGTCTCTATGGATTTGCCTATTCTGGATATTTTATCTAAATGGAATCACAGAATAGGTGACCTTTTGTGTCTAATGTGTTAGTCCCTTTCATTTAAAAAATAAATAAGGCCCATGAATGCAACTCTGAGCCTAAAGATCAGTTCTTCAAAAAGAAAAAAAAATTCATAAAACACAGAATACTTTAAAAAACATAAATTGATTACACTACTGGTACCCTCTGATGATGGGCATTATTTACCAAGGAGCATTTATAAGGGGGGCTTATTACCAAAACAGGTTGTGTAAGTGGAAAATATTAACACATTCCCAGAAAGCATGCTAAGTTAAGAGATTATGGATCCATATGGCTATTAGTGAAAACGCACATTATTCGGGGATATTGTCCCAACCTTTTAGCTCGGGTCATGGGCTAAAACAGACAACTGTTTACCAAATCTTCCCTCAGGGCCACTTAGGGAAAAGGCAGGGTAGGCTAAGTGGTCTGTAGGCCAAGGACAGTATGATTTCCAATCCAGATTATTCATCCACTTGAGAAATGAGAATTTTTATAATTCTATTTCTCCTTTCCCTGATTTCCTTAGTGAAGGTCCAACAACATGTCCCCAAATCAGACTGGAGAGCACAGTGTCTATGTGTCCCACAACGGGACTGAATGGGGACCTATAGAGAAATGAAAGGGAGGGAGCAGCCCTTGCCAGACCTCTCGAGAAATTAGGCCTCCCCAGGAAGAATGGGGTGGGGGCACACTGAAATGGGGTGGCGCTTACCTATTTACAGAGAAAGGGGGAAATACAGACAGATCTGGGTTCAAATCCTGCCTTGGCTTCTGACATGGCCTCTAAATCACACCTTTATCCTCTAGAAAATGGGCACTGCCATTAAGATTAAATGAGATATGAGCACAGAGTAGGCACTCAATAAATTCTAGCCACTTGGCACTATCGTTCCTAGGCCGTCACTTGGTCAGGGTGCTTCGTGTGGACTGTAAGACCCTGAGTATGGACCTCAGGCCACACTTTCCTCCCTCCCTCCTCACCTTCTCCCTCTCCCTCCCTCTATTCCTCTCCCTTCCTTCTTTCCTTCCTTCCTTTCAACTGGGTTTAGTGTTGGATAGCCAGTGAAGCTAGGCAGGGAGTCTCTAAGGATTCCCTACACCACGTCTCTCCCAGACAGGTCAGTGCAAGCTGTTCCTAGGCCCTGACCAGGTTCTCATTGAGGCTGGTATGCTCTGATCAGCTTTGTCTTCTCCACAACAGGTCACTACCCGTGTGTTCCGGGTTCTAATTTCCAGACCAAAAAGCTGAGATTTCAGCTTTTGAAATCTATGGGAGGGGAAGCATGGCAGCTCCACCACCATCACACATTGAACATGACCGCGCTGAGGTCCAAAGGTCCACAGTGGGAAATCAGGGAGTTTGACTCAACCTTGTCTTATCATCCAGTTGACTGTCTGCAAAAATGTCCATTATAAAAACATTCCTTTAAACTCTTTACCTGAACACAAACCTTAACTAACCTAACACGTGGCAGCCCTGGAGCGAAGTAAGCATGAGAACTGTCTGAGTTTTATGGGTCAGAGTGAGAACCGGAGAACAAGATTCTACAGATTCTACAACCGCAGAATCAAAGATTTGTTGAGAACTTACTATGTACCAGATTAGTAAAATGTGTCCAGGCCCTTTCTCTCCTCAGCTCCTCTCATTGTTGGCTCCTAGGCATCCTGCCAAGCCTCAGCTCACTCAAAACAAAGGACCAGTCACCTATATTTATGAATAATGACAGCTGCTCAGCATGTCTGGACAATGTTGGGTAGCTTCTTCTTGTATGAATTTAAAGAGCATACAGAAATCTCCAGCCATGTGTAAATTTGCTGTTGGACGCCTTGTTTTTCAAGGGTTGTCCTTTTTAGCCAGCCTGGCATTTCATCAAGCATCGTAAAGGAATTTCTTCAATTAGCCTTTCCCACGGATGGACACCACCTCCCCATACCTGCAAGGGCACCTCACACTTGAAATGCCCCCCTGTGTTCTGAAAAGAAGGCCAGTCTCAGATGCAAAAGTCCTCAGTGCTGAGTCCTTATTTTCTTTCCTGTTTTCCTTCTGGCACGGCAAGACCAAATCTGTTGCTGTGAACCCAGAATTGCATTGGGATATGAATTTGACACGAGGCAAACACCTCCCCTTAGCAAAGGCAAATAAAACAAAAGTTCAACGAGCCTCAAAGCCAGAGTGCATAAATGTCACTGCGCCTGGCAAGAGGGGCGATCAGAGGACAGTTATGAAATCACCGTTCTCCCGGGGTGCTGGGGAAAGGTTACCGTGTTGCGTTCAGGGTGTGTGTTGGGGGGCGGGGCACAAGTGCTGGAAAAACAGCAGGGACCATGGGGCGGGACCTGGGGAAGCGGCATGGGTTGGGTGTTCTCGGCGCGCACCCTGGCGCACCCACCGCCGCCTCGCTTCTCCGAGCTAATCAAGGGAAATGTAACTAGTCCAGGCAGCAGGGCGAGTTTACAACAACTGACAGTAACTATAACATACGCCAGTTTGTATTAAGATGTTATTGCACCTTTCCAGTTCTAATCACCAATTATGACTCTATTACTCCTACTTGGCAGTTCATCTGCTCCTGCCTCCGCTCAGGGCGACTTGGAGACAGACCTCTGATCCCCCGGTTCCACTTCAGTGGGCACCCAGCACGGCGGCTGTCATCTGCACACACTGAAGAGGTAAGGCATGGCTTTTGCTGAGATAACTGTACCTGACCTTACAACAATTTACTAAGGAAATACCTGCTTAATAGCAGTGTGAGTGCAGTTTCCTTTATGCGCACAACGGCACTGCAAATTAGCGACAACAGGATAAATCTATGGCCGGCTCACTAGACACTTCATTAAATCACTGTTCTCTT
Organism: Eumetopias jubatus; assembly: GCF_037043125.1. Taxonomy (NCBI): domain Eukaryota; kingdom Metazoa; phylum Chordata; class Mammalia; order Carnivora; family Otariidae; genus Eumetopias; species Eumetopias jubatus. Next base: position 30,933,749 of record NW_028274816.1, on the reverse strand, counting down.
GCCTTGTAGCGCGCTAATAGAATCACAGCCCTCGTTAGCTACTGAATAAAAGATCAATCACAGACTTTGAAAGCTCTTGCTACCAGCTTCCAGAGGAAACAAGGAAAAAAAAAAGGAGAGTGAGCAAGAGAGAGAGATATTTAGGATCATCGCTGAGATTCTGAATGGCCTCGCTGCAAGTTGCTTAAATTACCTTTTCCACAACTGACTCCAACTGCAATACTCAGAGGAACTTGTTAAGCCTGCTTTCAAGAGCAGCACTCTAATATATGACTGCTAGGCCCTGGTCAAAAGTTCATAATGTGCATATGTAAAAAGGTACTAAATTGCCTGAGGGCTAAAACCAGAGGAGTTTAATTGTAGCAAAATGCTGAAAATGGTCTGTTGAGGGTCCTTCTATTGGGATACTGCTGGGTCTGGCTGATTGAAGTACAGAACATAAAAGCCTTGCAACAATATTTCCTTAAATGCTGGGGAAACTGGCAGCAGTTGGTATTGCATGAATGTTGTGGTTGAAGAAAAACATTTTCCTCCCCTAAAATAAATAGAGTATTAAGAACTGCTCCAGCCCATAATTCTAAAGCATGACGGAAAAAGGGAGGGCTCAATGATAATAAATAAGGTATATTTCATAGGGCATGTCCAATCTCCTCCAAGTATATTTTTACATGGGGCGCAGTGAAGGTATTCAGGCATGACCTGCAAGGGTTTGGGGGGGCCATAAATGGCTCTGATTTTGAAAACAGCTTTGCACGGCTCCTGGCTGCCTCTCCATTCTCTGCATTAGGCATACCCAAGTGGGGATCCCTGCCGGCCCTGTTTGGCTTGTCTTTATTTCTTCTTTCATTAAATCAGATCTCGAGTTCCAGCTACACACACATTTGGCTTCTGCGGGTAGGATTCTCAACCCAAAATTCCCCACCTTCCCCAGATACACTCCTACCTTTTTTCCCCTTTCTGGCCTTCCTAATTAGTTCCTCATTTGGATGAGTGACAATATGAGTTCAGTGGGTGGTGACTCAGATGCTAGGAGGGCCTGCGTTAAATATAGGACACCCAGGAGAAGCTAGAATTTGCTAGGTGGGCTCTCTGATTTATAAGAAGTGTGTGTGAAAGGTACAGTTTTCGTGGACAGTGAAATACCCATGTGCCATTTTAATCAGGTTTTAAGAAATCTGTATCAAACATGGAATTCCACACATATGTTGCAGCACCAAACTCACATGAGGGCAACACAGTATGGTTGGTTTGACAACCATGAACGCTGTGCTAGTCAACTATGAAACTTGAGCCACCGTGTGGGTTACATCTGTGCCTAGATTTTGACAAATGAGATTAGCAATATCCATATCCTTACTGATATCTTCGATCAGCATTATTCTCCAAGAAAAATACCTTCCAAACTTGGAGGGAGAGGCAAGTGATACTTCCTAATATAAAAGAACAGACTAAAATCTCAGACAAAGCACCTATTTAATGTTGAACCCTGCATTGCTCCAAGACTGCTCCACTTCATCGGTCCAACCCTCAAAGGTCACCTGGATTGGTTCAGAATATACTGCATTTCATACTCTAAAAGGGGTCAAATCTACTCTCGAGTTCTTCAAAAGCAAAGATGTAGCAGGTTATTGGACGTGCCCCCCTATGCTGCACCAGTTTTTTCTCTTGCAAAGTGCAAATCCAAGTTATTTGGGCCAACGTTCTACAGAAGGAGCGGGCAGCTTCCAAAAGGCTAGTCTGCTTGACCTCTGGTCTATTATCCTTAAGTGCTGGAGAAATCTGGGCACTTGAAGCACGAGTATTTGAGGAAGAAAGAAGAGAGCACAGAAGGAGTACACTGCAAGGTGGGTTCTTGAGTAGAAAACTAAGGAAACGATAAAGCACAAGTTGCTCCCACAGCCCTCAGGAATGTCAGACTTGGCAGGCCACTGGCACTCTGCATCCCATGATTCCCTCCAGGCTTCAGGTTGTCCATCTCAAAGGGCAGGAACGGACCTATCCTTACCATCGCCATTGCCTGATTCCCAGCCATGGGTTCCCAAACCACAGAGGAGCAGGTGAGCTCCTTTGGCAGCAATACCAAGCTCCATCCATGGTGCTGCTCCCAGAAACCACACTCAGCCCTGGGGATGGGGCCGGAGCCTGCGGAAGCCTTGGCATGCTGTGCGCTGCATCTCAGGGAAGCAGCGAGAAGCAGTGGGGAGGGCACATATGTCAGATGCTCGGCTCTGCCCCTTACGAGCCATGTGACTGAGGCAAGGCACTCAAGTCCTTGATTCCCTCATCTCTAAAATGGACATAATAATCTGTAATTCATTAGGTTCCTGGGGGAAGTAAAGTAATTGGAATGACATATAAAACATACCCAGCCCACTGCCTGGCACTCAGCAAAATGCATCTTCCCTACTCTCCTGTCTCTCCCGTGTAACCCTGAAGACAGTCCAAAGGATGCTCAAATGAGAACACCGTAGACAGGCCCATCCTAAAATATGGTTGCAGATTTCAATACGAGTGCAATGAAAAACCATGTGGACTCTCTGGGGATGACCGTATTCCAAGAAGGGCTTTATCTAATATCGCCGCCCACACTTAAGAGTCAACTCAAATATATGAACAGATGAGACTTATTATAAGCTAACAGTGTGTATTTAGTTGCACGTTTACAAGCTGATCACCCAGAACCTATAGAAAAGCATGAACATGATATTCGTGACTCACTGCTTCCATCCTAAGCCAGCTTCTTAAAGACAAACCGAAGACTTCGAAGGCCACCTTGAGAATTTGTGGGCAGCTTTCACTTTCTCGGGTTAGTAACTGGGGCTGCACCTGTATGATATGCATTTCCATTTCCGTTTGCTCAAGTGTACCCAATCCCCACCCCCATCCCTGCCCCCCCATTTGTGAAAAGAATGAATGAATACAAAATGTCACAATGAATGTGTGAAGGGACAGCAGGGAGGCCAGAGTGACAGGGTCAGAGTGATATCCAGGGGAACAATGGCACTCAGTTTAATTTCATGCTTTAATACTATGCGAAAAAGTGTGTACTAAAATATTCCTTAAAAAATAATAATAAACTATCCCTGATTTTAAAACCATCAGCAAAATCCCCGTCACCCACGGATGGAGCTGCTGTGTGGACTGGGTTTTATGGACACTAGAGAAACGCAGCCTGCTGCAGGGTTACCTTCCCGGGAAGTCATGCAGCCTCACTTTATGAATATTCTGTGTCATTTCCATACTCGGGGTCCCTGTGTTTAACTCATCGCATGAGTCCGGAGTCCTACAAGCCAGTGGTTTCCAGCTGAGCAAGTTAAAGCAGCAACCACACTTGATTAATTCAGAGAGAGGAAAGAGAGCCAAAGTGTATATTTAGTGCTTTTCTAGGAGAAAATTACTTTGGATTTGCATAAAAAGAAACAATTAGGTATTCCTCTCTCAAAATACTTTTTAAAAATCTGGCTTTCTTGAATATCCCTGACTGTAAATGTCTATAACACTATGTGTACAGGGCAGACAGATGTCTTGTATGATGCAGAACGTACCTATGAAATTCCAAGCTCTACCACCCCCACCCCCAACACAGACCCCCAGAGGACTTCAGTACCAAACATAATGAGAGGCAAAGGAGTTGTGGCTTTTTGTCCTAAATAGCCAGAAATTACTGAAACTGAGAGCTAAAGACTTTCAAAATGAAATAGATTCTAGAACTGATCAGTGAAGATCTCTATAAGCATCAAAGCCACACCCAAGTTACTATGCAGCTAAATAACAAATAAGGGTAAGATAACCAAAGACAATTCTGAGATGTTCTGAAATTAGTTTAGAAAAGCCCTGCCTGTTATGGACTGTATCTCAGGACTCTAAAGTCGCATCTTGCAATTTTTCATATGTAACATCAAGAACGCCTTCGGGCGGGGGCTGGGGGGGAGGACCTGGGTGGATCAGTTGGAAGAACATGTAACTCTTAATCTTGGGGTTGTGAGTTTGAGCCTCACTCTGGGTGTAAAGACTACTAAAATAATAATAATTATTATTATAAGCTTTTAAAAAAAACCACAATGCTTAATTCCCAGGACACTTTGAAATATCCCGGGATACAAAAAATATGCATCCATTCAAAATACTGGAAAGGCCATGTCAGTTAAAACATGAAATAAGTGAGAGTCTCAAAGTGCCAAGAAAACTCTCTCAGCATGAAGCTGAATGAAACAGTCTTTTGACATTTCAGGGTCCCGTTTCTTGATCTCCAAACTAATGGGCTTGTCCCGCATAATTGCCAAGGTGATGGCAGGACTGTGATCACCTGAGATGACCAAAGGGAGCCTTAGTTCATCCTACCACGCCAGCCGCTTGTGGATCAGTTCTTCCAAAGTCACCCGCTGGCCTCTGTTTAGGAACCGCGATCCATTAGTTTACTAGTATTATCCCTCTAGGTTATAATTAATAGTAGCAACTAGCCTGGAAAAACTTCAAGTAGTCGTCTAAGTGAAGTCAATTAAATACCGAGGTGACACAGGGAATGGAAATTGTTGGAAATAAAGGGTTTTCTTCTTCCCCTGGCCCAATAAGGATGTACAATCATTCTGTTGTTTTTCCCCCAAGCCATACACAAGTGAAACATAGCGCCACCTATCAAGAGCCTCCAGGGCTCCCGAGTTTATATATGCATTCCTGTGTGCATATATATATAAATGTAAACATACATGCACTTTGTCAGATTGTCTTTCTTGTATTAATGCCAAAAAGTGAGGTGACTTACGTTCTGTTTATTTTTCAAAAGCTGCATAATAATATAATTTAAAATTATATATATACATATATGTGTGTGTGTGTGTGTGTGTGTGTGTGTGTGTATATGAGATGAAATAAACATGTAGGTCAAACAATGCTGTATCAACAAAACAAAACACTCCACTGACAGGGAACAGGGAAGGGTAGAAGATAAATACTGAGACAGAATCTGCAGGCCAAGTTCAACCAGAGCAAGCTATGTACCCTTCACCTCTGGGGGGATTCCTGAGTTTCCTCATCCAGAAAAGGGGACCTTTCATGTGACTTCCAGCATGGAGAGTCCAGCAGAAGCTATTAAGTTCACGGTCCTTTTATACATACCTTCTGTGATCTTCATGATTATTGTAAAAGCAGAGAGTCTTATAGGAAGAGCTATCAAGATTTCCCAAAAGAAAGCTTAGCACTGGGGGAAAAAATAATTGTGAATAAAAGAGGAGAAAGAAAGAAAGGAAAGAAAGGAAAGAAAGGGAAGAAAGGGAGGAGAGGGAAGAGAGGAAGGGAGGGAGGAAGGGAGGAAGAAAGAAAGAAAGAAAGAAAGAGAAAGAAAGAAAGGAAGAAAGGAATTTTTGTATTTCTAACCAAAGTAATTCAACTTTGGTTGAATTCACCTTCACTCACTCAGGACAAACGTGTAAGTCATGAAGTGACACCTGCATAGTGAAGCTCTGTAGGCTAAAACCTGTGATGAGTCATTACTTTGAAAGAACCTAGAGAGCAAGGAGCAAATCTGGACTGAATGAGAAAACTTTCTGCTGTTTTATGCAAAGTAATGAAATGGCATATCTGCAAGAGAGCTTTTGCTACCCATGAATAAATCCCGCTTCAGAAGAGCCATCATCTGAGAACCGAGGAAGGCCTTGTTAAGGCCTTTAATGAGGACAGCAGAAACGAACGAACAAAAAGGGGGCAGCCAGACGCACACATAATCACAGAGAACACTACCAGCCAGTCTGAACATATGCCAACTCCCCTAAATGCACAGATTAGAATCATAGGATGGGCACACGGTGCATGACATTTCAACATCGAATAAAACCATCCTGCCAGTGGCCTCACTTAAGAAAATGCTTACAGAAATGCTGCCAGCCCACAAGGGGATGTGCATCTTCTCTGTTCGCAATGCAAATAGCTCTTTATAAGGATGATCAGTCAATGCTGCGTGTGCTAATTTGATAGCTCCGTCATCAGATGGCATTGCAAATTTCATTACATATTTTAAGTCATGTTAACATGGTTTGTTAATGTTGGTATTCACTAAAAGTCCACAGCTATTTAAATAATGAATAGGCATGATAATTTTTATATATATTATGGAAGTAACACATGTGGATATTCTAAATATTCTTTTCTTAGAATCTGTCCTACATCATTAAGTGTCATCACTAGAAAGATATACCAAGATGCTTCTGAGACACCACCGATTCACAATTCTAATAGTTATCATTAACAACATACCATCTGAAGGAAAAATACTTTAAATTACATTAAAATATAGCCCCATATCACCTCTAGCTGATATCCCTAAGGCAAGAATTTAATGCTACTGCTTTAGAAAAGACAGGACAGTATTTTGTTAAGCACTAAACAAAACTTAAATGTCAGCTATCTTCCTTGTTTGTTTATGCATGCACACACACATGGGCATATCAACAAATCCATCCACAAATGTATATAGCCCCTCTGTATTCCTGCCCATTTACCTTCCCTGTTCAGTGAACACATTAAAAGTTGTTTCTCCTTATAGTTCTGCAACATTTATCTCCTGGCCCCTAATACTGCCTTTGTATAGGCTTACAAAACTTCCAAAAGGCCAACTCTTTCTGCCTACCTATTGGTCTTTATGTTAAAAACAAAACAAAACAAAAACCTCTTCTTCCTGACTCACTTTCTTGCTGGCATAAAAATGGCCTCTCTGAAGCCCAGACACAACCTGGAGCCAACAGAGGCCATCAGTGGTAGGGATTTGGAACTTGAGCACTTGAGCCCATTGGAAAGAGCTCGCATCTCCACTCTACTGCCTTTTGGTTATGTGGCCTTGAGCAGGGTATTTATTTATCCTGACAAGTTTCCCCAGCAATAACAGGGAATAGCAATCTTAAACAATGTGAGAAATAGATAAGGTACACAGCACAAGTCCTGGAAGACAGCAACTGCTCAATGAATGTTAGATTTTGTGGGTCATTCCCCTCATCATCGTCTTATCGCCATCATCATTAACATTAATAGGACACTGTAAGATCCCAAATCCTCAACCAGGCCCTTGGTGGCCTTTTTTTTCCCCCTTCACCTCCTGCACAACTCACCACAAATCCATGTGCATTAATGGAGTCTGTGCTAGAACACTGACATTTTGATTTAAAATTAGAAATTTTCTTCTTCATGAGTTTTTGCACAAATTTTGATTTTTTAAAAATACTGCATTAAATACTATCTTGATTATTGAGGTTTGTTTGTTTTTTTTTTTTACCACATCCTTAATTTTGTCCCTAGTCCTGGCCTCCACGCTATACCACTGCTTCAAAGTCTACCTGAAATGTTCTCTTATTTGTGTCTACATTCCACTTCCCGTATGTCCTTCAAGGCTCAGTAAAGATGTCGTCTCCATTCTGCAATTTTATGTGACTATTCTTACATCAACCCCCGAAGTAGAAAACACTGTAGGACCAGTGGTGCCCATGCTTCCTCACGCCTGCGTTCTTGACATGTCTGCCCTGTTCAATATAAGCACCCATAGGCCAGGGATCATGATTTGCTCACTTTTGCATTTTCTACCCCCTGAGGCAGCTCACGAGGCACTCAATGAACATTTATCAGATGTGCGCAGATCAAACAGTTCTACAGTGGCAATTTTCAAAGGACAGATTGCTATTTAGCGGGCGGTAAAACTGGGTCACAATCATCACTTTAAAAAATGAAATACAACCAAGATGAAAACAGCAGACAACACTGCCCACAGTTAGAGGGCTATTTCATAAAATGTTTGTTTCAGACACACACGTACATGCACATGATACACGAAGACACACATACGTGCATAAGCTTAAGGATACATACATTGGGTTGTAACATAAAAAATCTTTGGTGGTAATCAAAAAAAGTTTGAAAGACATTGTTCTGGACCAACAAGAGGACATCCGGACCCATCATGTACGACCTGCCTGGCCACAACAATACAAAGGGCAAGCGTTTCAAAGTCATCCAACTCCTCCGAAGTTTGTAAAAGAATCAGATTAGCAACATCCTCAGAGACCAATCCTGGATAACTGAGAAACCCTAGGATATCAGAACAGACTTGCGAGGAATTTCTTCAGTATTAGTTACAAAATGAATACTGGTCTTTATTAAATAAACAACACATTTTTCCGGTTGAAATAATCATCACGAAAACTTGGTGACAAAAATTGCATGTGGTGAAATTGAGATTTGCCCAACCTAAAAGTTTGGTTTGGTGGGAATAACTAATACAAAGAAAAACTCATGAGACAAAAGCTGTAAAATTTGGTGTGTACAGAAAACGGATGATGAAATCTTCACTGGTACAATATATCTGGGCAGGGGGGAAAGGTCCTGGTGAAAAGAATTTCAGTAAAATACATTTTTTTAAGAGCAACAGCTTAACTATCTATGTATCAAGTTTAAAAACTTGATCAAAGTATTTAATTGACTTAATGGAATTCACCCTGTATTTCACTACCATGAAAAAAATTGATCAGTGTTAATACAGTTCTGCTTAAAATGTTTTATTCATAAACAGACTTAAAAAAAGAAAAGAAAAGAAAAGAAAAGCCTCAGGATCAAAAGAGCAGGCTGAAATAGCTGGTTTTACCTTCCCTGCCCCCAGGCAGGTTCTCTAAGGGCGCATGCCTATCTCATGATGTAACAAAACCATCACTGAGTACTTACTATCCGCAAGTGTCCATGTGCACTGCGATTGCTAGCTAGCTCTTGTCATCGTTATAAACCATCTTAAATGAATTAAATATGAAATAAATGAATTTTTCACAAAGATATATTTAAGATATAAAAAGCTAACTGGAAAACAATAACGGGCATGGGAGAAGGACGGTAGTCAAGAAATAGAAAGAAAAAGACCAAAAAAGAAGTAAATATATGGTTCTTAGGTCCTTGAAGAATTGGGATTACATGCATACACATACACAAACACATACCTATCTGATTAAAAGGTTTTACCCTCTCAGCAGCTGGAGTACCACTTGATAGCAAACAGTATCTTGTATCATGTTCATCATTACAAGGACAAAATGTGGAAATACAGATGAAAGTTTCCCCAAATCCTGAACACAGGATGGTTTTATTAAAAGATCCATTTTCTCAAAGCGTGTTGCATCGTCTCTTTGGTTGGGCATGGATGATTCAGAAACATGTCTAAAAGTGCAGACCAAGATAAAGTTGCTTTTGGTCTGGTGTTATTAACAGATTTAAGGGGATATGCCTGTACTTCAACCTAAATCGCTTTATTAATTCATATTTGACCTGCTTCCAAAGTCGGATTTAAGGTGACTAAAAGAAAGAAAAAGCCTAGAATAAGGGGAACAAAATGTAGAGCTACTAAAAACCAGAGGAAGTTGACATGCTCACCATTAGCATTAATATGGTTTGACAAGGCACAAAATTGGACCAGGGCTCCAGCAATATGTTATAATTTCATTACCAAGCGGAAGATAGGATGGTAGTTCCTCAGGGGTTCTCCTTGGGATTTGGAGTGAAAGGGCACTGCTAACGTGCCAGGGCATAGCTTCACGTGTTTTACGATCAAATAATAGACAACATCCCCGACAAAAGCTTCTTGTGTAGTCTTAGACATCACCAAGACCTCAGGAAAAGCTCTTACTTCTCCCCATTTCAAAGAGAAAAAGAAGATCTGAGTTCCAGAGATGTAGTGTGATGTGCCCACGATTACAGATGTCCCTACAAGGAAGGGTGGAGCCCGGGAGCCTGGTGTCTCCGACATCAAAGCCCAGGCACAGCCTCTGTGCTAACATCATGCGACACTCTTCTTCCACAAAATAGATGAACTCGCTCTTCTCGGTTCCTACCCACCCTGTACCGTTGGTGGTGGACGGTGGGAAACAGAGGCATGGACACATAAAAGGTACTTAGAACCGGTGAGTCCTGATAAATGTGAATTGTGGTTTTTGTTGTTATTGGGCTTTGTCCTCTAGGCTCACAAACATATGCTCATTTGGAGAAAATCCACAGTGAGTCTCCCATACTGTATCGAATACATTTCAGATCTTAACTTTACAGACTAACATGGAGGCATAGCGATGGTAGACATGGCAAAGGTTAGCTTAATTTTTTTCATTTTTCATTTTATGTATTTATTTTTTTATTTGGATTTGGATGAAAAAGGCCTCCACTGTAGACTTAAATATGAATCCAATAGACGCTTGAGCCTGGCAGTGAGACAAAATGGCACTGGAAGATGCGGTATGCAAGCTTAAGGTGGAGAGGAAAGCAAACTGCAACAGAGAAAAGACCCTTCCAGGTCCAGGATAAAGGAATTTGGTAAGTTCCCCAACGTTTCATGCATAAGAAAGACGCCAGCTCAGTCCTAATGGTTTTAACAGAGAAAACAAAAGAAGAAATCTATATTATTTTCATGACTGGATATATTCCAGAAGCTAATTCTTCTGAAATATGTTGTATTTCTTTTTTTTTTCTTTTAAACATCTTCTTAATGCCTTCTTTATAGGAAATGTGCTTAGAGTTAACGCTGAGATTTTGGCCATGCTAATTTCATTACATGGTCTTTTATGGTTATAGAGTCTACAAAGAGACAAACGACACATCGCACACACAAAAGCCAACAAGAGATTGTTATGCTCTAAGAAGGAAAAACAGACTTACTGCATTCACCTGCCCAGGAATATTAAAATATCAAAAGAAAATTTAAGTTCCCAGATTTTACAGTTGTTTTTTTTTTCTTCTAAAGAGTGAGAATACTAAGAAAACATTATGCAGGTCTCAGTAGTTGATATACAGTATTTTTTTTGGATCGGGCGAATATACTTTTTATAACTTTTCTGTGCAAGGAGGGACCTTCTAGCTCAGATTACTTGGACACTCTTACTGTTTATTCTTCCCCTTTTTGAGCAGTCAGAAGAGATTTCTCTCAGTACTTCAAATAAATAAGATATCCAGCTGAACAAACACCATATATTCCTGTGGATTACTTTGGCTTCTTAAAGAATATTTCACTTTCTTTTTTCAAAATGTAAATGATTAAAGAGACCCCATCATATGAAACTCAAAGATGAAATGTTTCCAAGTGGTGCAGATTCTATACAAGGTGGTATGTGGAGAAACAAAAGCCTCAGCTCAGTAAAAAACCTTGATATTTCACAGGGGAAATTAGAATATTACTGAACAAGATACTTATACATTTTAAAGGACAGGTTTTAGAACATGAACACATTCAGAATCACTGTGTTCAACATTCAAAATCAATCTCTACAAGATTTTCTGAAAACAGCAAAATAGAAGCGTTTGTTTTCCCTTTACATTCCTACTTAAAAAAAAAAAAAAAACCCAAAACCAAAATAAGAAATCGTGAAGACTATACATAGTCTGGAATAAGAATAATATTCTACGTGGGCTTTGAAATGATATCGCTGAGCCTTATCTAGCTTTATGGCTTAAAAAAAAAGTCCAGGGTCTCTGGCCAATTTTTGAAACTTGAATCAAAACTCAGCAATACATGTTTCTTTAGAAAGAAAATTTGGGTCATCGATTAACATGGCCCCCTCCACTAAAGCAACAAGAAAATAAATATTTGACTTTAGGAAACATAATCCACACGTTTCTTTATTCTTCTCATAAGCTTTCTTATTAAAGGTCTAAATCTTATCTCCCATCATGAGGCAGAAATGCATAAATATAGAAAAAACAAAATGGGTGCATCTGATACCTCTCCGAGGCCCAGAAAGAGGGAAGAAGACAAGAACACAGAAAGAATGCAAACAGGAGAGCAGCAAGGCAAACATCAACGTGTCAGGGGCACATGCTATGGCATGAGGCCAAGAAATATCAAAGCCTGTGAGTAAATCTGCCACCATATAAGCCTACCAAAAGGCAATGGAAAAACCCAACGAAACTGAACTTGTCAAGTGTCTTCTGCCTCCCAGTCTCTGTACCACTGTGAATTCCTCCCCCTGTGAATGTGGGTCACACCCAGTGACTTGCTGCTAACAAACAGAAGGGGCAAAAGTAGCAAGATGTCACTTCTGTGGTGAGGCTGCAAAGGGCCATCACTTCATCTTGCTGGTAGACCATTTCCTCCCTGCCTTCCACACTCTGATAAAGCAAGTGCCATGCTAGGGAGTCCCGTGTGGCAGGGGACTGAGAGAGAAGCCTCTAGCTAACTGCCAGAGAGGAACCCAAGTGTCCAATCTACTAGGCCACAGGGAGCTGAATCCTGCCAATAAGCACGTGACCTTGGAAGTGGACCCTCCTCCAGCTGAGCCTTCAGATGCTTACAGCCCGGCTCACACTGTGAGTGCAGCCTGGGAGCTGACCCAGCAGCAGAGGACCCAGTGAAGCCCACGCCCGGGGTTCTAGACCTACAGAAACTGGAATGTAAGTAGATGGGGTGTATATTTATAAAAGGGCATAGGCTGAAACGGGTGCTTGTGAGAAAAAAAAGAAATTCTATACGTTAGGTCAGATTACACCCTGATTTAAACCTCAGATCCCTTCATTCTGCTTCCCTCCACTATGGCAAGTCTAGACGGGTCTGCATTTTTGATGGCCTCGCCTCAGGCTCATGACCATTAACTGAGATGCAGTTGGCTTTATTGCAAGTTTGGACCTTTGGGGTCTTCTGAGCCAGTCATTCCCAAGTGCAGGCCCAGCACTTTCAACAACAACACAACAGCGACACTGTCATGAGTTTGCCAGAAGTTGAATATATTCCACAGTTGGGTCCTGTTTACAGTTTTTGGCATTAAAATACCCATTCCTTAAAAGTCAGTGATGATAGTCGATGGTGGTGGGTTTGTTTTTCATGGTTTCAGAATTAAAAGTATGAATCTACGTTAGTATCCCTTTCTTATTTCCTTCTGAATTATACTGCTCTCCAAAATCCATAACCCACAGGACCACTAATTTGGTCAACTGACTCACTTTACAGATAACAAAACTGAGGCCCAGAGAGGGTAAACGACTTGCTCAGAGACACACAACTGTTTGATTACACCAAACCCTAAAATTATATTGAGACAAGAGATAGAGGTGTAAACGCTGGAGCCTAGAGCCCGGCACTTAGTAAGTCTCCACATCATATGAAAACTTCCACTCATTTTCAATGCGCTGGTTTCTCACAGTCACAAGAAGGGGGAGGGGTGGGTGTGGGTTTCAGTTTCTGAGCAAGCCAGCACACCAGACTGGAGCTGTCTTTATTGCTGCTGAACACACACATTACTGTCCACCTCACAAGGACCCATTAGCGCGTCCAGTGAGCTATACAAATGTCACTATCCGTAGAAAACACTAGTGCAGCACCACCGTCCCAGGGCAACGCAAGCCCCCGGCATCTGTCTCCTCATGCTGGCCTCCGATGCCCACGCTGCGCTCCAGCCAGAAACCACTGGAAAGAAGCATGAAATTGGAGAAAAGGAAACCGAGAGGGGAGGATCAAAGGCAGCACCAAGGACTTAAAAGCAATAAAAGGGCTAGTGAGGGAGTGGGGACCAGCCCGCGCGTTACCGAAACACTGGCAGGGGTGCAGGAGAAAGGAAGGGGAAGAAGATAAAACTAGGGGAATTTCAAATCTTGGCTAAATGTTCATTAAATAATTTGTCACATATATTAAGGCCAGATAGTCACTTTTTCCCCTCTCAGGTGCTCATTCAGGAACAAAGGCCTAACCAGACTGAAAACGCTGAAAAGCGAGGCAGAGAAAATGCCATGATGAGAGGCTACAGCCTCACAGAGCCAAGAGTATTTCCCTTCCCTTTGTCTTTAACAAGAAAGGGCCCATCTTCCCTCAAAGCTAAGGTGTGGCTTCAAAGAGGCAGCTGGTGGGGTAGAGGGAGGGCGCCTGGCTGGCTCAGTCTATCCAGCATCCAACTCTGGATTTGGGCTCAGGTCACGATCCTGGGGTTGTGGGATCGAGCCCTGTCTCAAGTCCTGAGTCGGACTGTGCACTCAGTGCAGAGTCTGCTTGAGATTCTCTCTCTCCTCCCTCTGCGCCTCCCCCCACCCCACTCGCATGCTCTCTCTCTCAAATAAATCAATAAAATTTTCAGAAAAATAATCAAATCAATAAATTAAATGTTAGCTTAAAAAAAAAAAAAAAAAAACAAACACAGGCAACCAGGAGGGCCTGCGCTGTGCCCCATGGAAACCCATCAAGTCCTAGCTGCCATTCTGCATGTTACTTGGGCTGGGGTGTGGTATTTCTGTGCTCAATGGTGGCAGGGGCTCATGAGACCTTGGGTCACCGAAGGGTGGGTATCGACTCCTTGGGAAGAGAAGCAAACTCTTACTGGCCAGAAAACATCATGATGACAGCAGCGACAAAAACAACCACAGTAATAAATATTTATTGAGCATCTAGCGTGTTCTCCAGGCTATACAGTCATGATCTTTATTTCTCAACATGTGTCAGTAATAAAAGTAATACCAGTTAATGTTTGTTGAGCATTGAGCACATTCTAGATGCTGTGCATTCCTCAGCTCCTTCAATTCTGCACACAAGCCCGTGAGATAGGTATAACATCCCAGTATTACACATGAATATTAATTAGGTTATGAAATGTGCCCAAGAGGTAGTGTGGGATGGAGCCTGTCCTGTCTTCCCTAAGCCTCTTGGTTCTCCCTCTACACTTTCCCTCCATACACACCCTCCTGGCAGATCCCTTAACCAGCACTTACCTGGGATTTGGGGGGGGGGCCTGGGTTCTGGTCCCGGCTCCCCTATGTACTAGCTGTGGGGCATCAGCCAGGCCCCGTCTCATCTGCTTCCTTATCTGCACATTCTGAACTGCAGTGCCCTGCCCACCTCAGACAGACTAAAGATAAGGGATGCCCTGATGGCTGTCATTCATTAAGCACCTAATCGTCTTCCATTTATTCATTTACAAATATTTACTGAGCATTTACTTTATGGACCAGGGATACAGTAATGTGAATGCAAAAAGAGCACTTTCAAGAGTGGGAGAGAAAAGCATTAAATACAAAACCACAAAAATTATTTTTTCTAAACTGCATTTGTATTCAGTATTATGGAGGAGAAATTCTGGGGTTCCTTCCTTCGTTCATTCAGCACGTATTTATGGAATGCTATTACAGTACTATGAACGCCAGCTCTTAGGAGAGCACATAAAGGGGGATCTTGACCAGATCTTGATCTGAGGCTTCCGTGGGGTGTGATATTTGGAATGGGTTTTAAAGGATGAGCAGAAAGTAACTAAAAGTGCAGGAAAAGGAGGGTTTTAGACTAAAGGACAGTATGCTTCAACAACCTGGAGAAGGAAGGAGAGTGGGGCTTCAAGTAGCTTGAGGTGAAGCTGGTTGCACAGAAGGGGACCAGACAAGACCAGGCGCCTTCCACTCAATTCTAACTTGCTTTCACAGTGACCCCATAAAATAGTCTCCATCATTTGGTCTTCTGTATCACTAATTCTCTCTTCTGCCTGATTTATCCTAGCAGTTAGAGCCTCCGTTTTTTTCTTGCACCTCATTAATAGCCTTTTTGATTTCGACTTGGTTAGATTTTATTTCTCCAGAAATGAATATGGAATGCTTTATGAATTTGCATGTCATCCTTGCACAGGGGCCATGCTAATCTTCTTTACATCGTTCCAACTTATTATATGTGCTGCCGAAGCAAGCACATGACCCCATAAAATAGACAGCATTTCCACTTGACAGATGAGGGAACTATATGCACACTTATTCAACAGAGCCTGCTCAAAAGCCATTATCCCACCTTTTTTTCTTGCCACCAGATCTCAACTCCCACCCTAGAGATACAAAATGCCAAAAAATGCACTTTCCCAGCCTCCTTTGCACCTAGGATATGGACAAGGGACTCAATCCCAGCCAGTGGGAGCTGAAGGAAAGCCTGCTACAGTGGACGGTTCTGAGACAGAATGTTCTCTTCCTTGATAAAGAAGAGAGATGTGCAAAGAGGGGGTTCCATCCCTCCCATTCTAACTTCAGACCTCATCACAGAAGATGCAATGGTTGGAGCTACTGCAGCCATCTTATAAGCATGAGGGAAAAGCCAAGACAATCACAAAGGAGCTGCCTATGCAGTAGCCAAACATAGCTCTGGCAGCCTCTGGATTTCTGGATATATGAGAAAAACAAAACACTATTATTCCAAACACTTTTAACTGGGTGTTCATAACCCACAGCCCAAAACATGAAAACTGACGTAGAATATAAGCCTCAAAGAGACCGAAGCATTTCAAACTTATATAATGAAAACAGGTGGAAACGTTGAGTTTTGAATACAGGCCTAATGATTCTAAATCCTTTGTTCTTTTTCACTCTCCCATATCCCTTGGACTCTGAATTGAGCAAACACTGTTAATTTTAAAGATCTGGACAGAATCAGAGGTGACTAATAAAACCAATGCCAATGATAATCCTGGAAAGTAAGAAGAATGTGTGAGGTCGCAGGGATGTGACCTCAGCAGAAAGAGCACGGCCTCTAGGTCCTTCTGTGGGGTTCTGCAGGAAAGGTCAAGTGTGGCCTGACCACAGTGGGGTCTCAGGAGTCTAGTTTTGTGACATATCTGGACTGGCAAGAGCAAGGCAGCAAGAGAATTCAACCCTCACTCAGGAGTCCCAAAATATTTAGATTAGTGAAGAATATGCTGAAATTTCTACAGTGAAAACTGTATCTCCTCCTCCCAACACAGAAAAAGGCCCCTGCATTTTACTCCAGTGCACCAGTAAAGATTTGAACAGGGTTTTGTCCTTGATCGTATCTAGAGTGTAGTCAGCTGCAGGTATTTAAAGGGGATGGGGGGAAGTATTTTTCTAAAACACTAATTTAAAGAACAAATCAACATCTATTATCTCCTTCATTATGTTTTAAATTATACAACTATAAATCACCCTGCAGCAGGTTATTCAAGGGCAGAATTACTCAGCTTGGCTTTTGCGAAGGTTAGAAGAATGACATCTTGTGCTTTTTCTAGTTATAATTTATAACTTTGCAAGAGAACCAGCGTTGCAGGTCCATCCATTAGCGGGGTAGATGCACATCTGTTAAAACTCAGCACAATCACTGGCTTTACACGGCCACAGGAAACATAACTCAATCATTCCAGAAGTTCTACAAACTCATTTTTTAACGTAAAATGATTTGAAAACGCCGTTCCCTAAAACATCTGCTAAGCTCTTGCTACCCTAACACATGATATTCTTTCTACTGTTACCTGCCAACATAAATATTTGGTTGCACAAAACACCCTAAGAGGCCACGTGACAACGTTCAGCTTCAAACTTACATACCGATCTGCAAAGGGCTGGCTTGGACCTAGGAACGCGAGCTCAGATGTTGTTTACCAGAAATGAAAGTTTATTGGGGGGGGCGGGGTAAGAAGACTGAGGGTTAAGTTCAGGAAGGTACTTCCAAACATTTTAAAGAGAAAACCTAAGTGCACAAGGAGAGATCCACAGGACAGAGGTGCTGTGGTGATCTGAACAAGTGCACTCAGGAGGAGCCCCTGAAGGGTCTATGATATGGGCAAGTCCTTTGTGCTTTTTAACTACAAAAGGAGGGTAATGGTTCTAACATTGCAGAGCCATTGTGAGGAATCAGTGAAGACACACATGCCGAGGCATAAAGCATCACGATGTCTGGCCTAAAGTGCCAAGTCGCATCCTACCTGGGAGTACGGCAGGAATCTAAAGTGTTGCCATGTGTTGACACATGGTAACAATCACCAACAGCCAAAATTACCCCTGAACATCTTTCCTATCACTGGGTCTGGTTTTGTGAATTATGTCACTTGGAGAAAAACCTATATATGAATACTTTATATATACTTACAATGTATATTCATACATACATACATACACAAAATACAACTTTAGAGTATTTTAACGGCATAAAAGAAAGCTAGAAAGACAGGAAAATACACATGATGGATGTGACTTCATTATCAGAAAGCTCCCATCAAACTTTAGTTTCCTTTAAGATGTTTCAAAACCAGTGAAAGAATCCTGTATATTTTTTAAACAATATTTAAAAACACCCTTATTCCCGGGGCATCTGGCTGGCTTAGTAGGTACAGAGTGTGACTCTTGATCTCTGGGTTGTAAGTTCAAGCCCCGCACTGGGCGTAAAGCTTTCTTAAAAAAAAATCCTATTCCCATTTGTATGTATTATTTTTATTTTTACAAAAATTGGTGGGAAGGGAGACAAACGTTTCCCTCACAGACTCCTCATCCACCTGTCCTGACCTCCAGACCTCAAGGGGACAAGGTGCCAAAGACACAGATTTACCAGTAGGGGTCGCTGTGCTAAGATTAATCCCTATGAGTTTCTCATTAGTGATTATTATACTGCAGGCAGCCAAAATGGAAAAATTAATTAATTTCAAAGTGATAATGCATTTACAGCAACAATTAGAAATGTATAACTGTAAAAGGGCAACATTTAAAAGACAGATTACATTTAATAAAGTTGCACAAGAACATCCAATTGTAAAATTACTGATCTGCAACAATATTCCTTAAAGAGGTACTTAAAATAGCCTGACTCCATGAAGGGTGACCTAATTAGTGTAACTAAAATCACCGTAGTCACAGCAAGTCACAGCAAATAAAACAGGGACATTGATATTAGAATACCATTGTTTAATACTTCAGGGAGCCAGCTCGGGTGGAGAAGCAAAGGCAGAGCCTCCAAGCACAAGGCTGGGCTGTGCTTCTTGATTCTTTGACCTTGTGCAATGGGACGTGTACTCCAGCTACACTTGTGTCAAGGGAAACACTTCTGCTGTGCAACACGGACAGAGCTGTGAAGCACAGACAGCCAAGTGGTGATGAGGGTACTGCATCCAGGCGAAGCTTCTTCAGGAGCATTTAGGATCCCAACTTTCACAGGGGGTAAGAATGGGATGCAACTATATGGTTTATGTTCAAAAAATAACTGGTGTTAAAAAGGTAGGAGTGTACTCTGCGTCCACAAAACAAATGTCTTATCCTGACAGAAACAGTGTCAAGCCACGTAGAAAAGGATAAAACACCAGAGCGACTTTTCCAGTAAGCCCAGTCTGCCCCGCCAGTGACACGGACCCACCCCGCAGTTTACAGTCATGCTGATGCCTCTCCCACATGCGCAGAGTCCGAAATGTTTATGAACAAGAAGTGATTGGCTATGAATTTGACAAGTGAGTTTCCATTCCGCCTCTTTATAAACCGAGTCATACAACTCTGATGGCTAAGAATACCCCCAAATACCTAAGTATATAAAGATACTATTAGAGAGAAATTTCCTAAAATCTAAACCTATATACACATTTCACAGTCTTCATATTTTATATGCTTATCTAAAAAAGTACATTTGTGGCAGACAAAAGATGATGTTTTTCAGTTACCTGGGGACAAGAACAGTGAAAGTTCATTCTACTATGGCTTCCTGGAGAACCAGAAATACATGCTCAAGACCAGGCTCTCTTCATCTGGACACCCTTCCTACTTTGCTGATAACTTTCTCTTTGGACCTCTGGGGACAGAGACAGAGGTCCACCCAAACACCACCACCAGACTCCCGGTTTACATACTCCTTTAGTTCTGTGACCCTTGTATGCAACACAAACAATGACATTTTGGAGAATAGTCCTCTCCAAAGGTAATGTAACAACAAAAAATAACAACCATCCTAACAGGAATACTGCACACCTACTACACGCAGACACCATGTCGGGCACGTTATTTAACTGTGCTTTCCAATCTGGAAGCCGTTAGGTACGTGTAGCTATTTAAGTCTAAATTATTATAAATCTAAATTAATTAAAGTAAAATCAAATTAAAAATTCAGTTTCTTACCTGTATTAGCCACTTTTCAAGGTCTCCACAGCCACATACGGCAGGTGGCCACCATGCTGGATAGTCAGATTAAAATCATGACAGAAATTCTATACCCATTATTATAAATGTCGTATCTGTTATGGTCAAACCCCACACCAAGCCCTATTGCCATCTTAGTTGTGAGGAATCAGGCTACGATTAGTTAAATGCCTTACCCACCACAGTAAGTGGGAATGGCCACTGGCGGAGACAAACTGTATTCAGCCCACCACAGTAAGTGGGAATGGCCACTGGCGGAGACAAACTGTATTCAGAGGCCATGGGATCATTTCCCTAAGATAATGAGTTCACCTCATGATACTCATAAAGGCCAAAATGTGTCTGGGCCTTTCTGAGGATTAGATGTTAAGTCATCTAACTAGAACAGTAGTAGTATGCACTAATTCTGGGTGTCTTTAAAGGCCTCTGGTTTAGAAAAATACCATACCAAATATAGTGTAAAATGTGCATTGTTCATTTAAAAGACTTTCTATTAAAATGTTTTCATGGAAGAAGTCTCTAGATATGGTTGTTATACAACCATCAAAAATGTAAAAACTTTCTATTTATCTTTGTAAATATTTCCAAATCTAACCACAGAAATGTGTTTCATCCAAAAGGACTCACCTTGGGGAGGTAAAGAATAAAATGCACTTCTAACCAATGAAAGCTTCTCCAGGTGAAGTTTACACTTGTTAAAGAATTTAGAACATCAAATACAGATTCTCAGTGAAAACAAAGGAATCACTTCTGCTAATTCAGTGGTCACAAATCCATGTTTTTCACCTACTGACCCAAAACACCATTATCAAATACTATGCTTTCTGCATAATAGCAATAAAACAATTGCATCAAAATAAAGAGAACCATTTCCATCAAGACTTATCCATCCTTAACAAAACACCTGAAAACCGTATCGACTATCCAGCCCTCCAAGACGCCTTTAGAGAAACAGATGCCATATAAGTCAACTGAAGTGCGATCGAGAGCCCTTTCCAATGGCTCTGATGGGCCTGAGGATGTCACCGTCAAGACCAGACTTAACACTACAAGAGGCGAGAAGCTGAAGAAAATGCGTGTGTCCATAAAGAGCGCACTTACGGTGTTTGTGATGATAGAAGCCGTTCACTTACCATGGACTTGGTGAAAGGCCGGGCCAAGGTAAACAGCAGTGTATACACCCACCAGTTGCGATGAATGGAGGAGTACATCATGTTTCCAGGATGCACAGCGTTGGACGTGACCCCACGGGGGGACAGGCGGCGATGGAGCTCGTTGGAGAAGAGAATGTTGCAGAGCTTGGACCGGTTGTAAGCCAGCATGGCCCAATAGTCATTTTTAGAAGGAGAAAGGCGGCTGAAGTCCAGTTTTCCCGAGGAATCATTAATATCTGTGAATCTAAAAAAAAAAAAAAAAGAAGAAGAAGAAGAAGAAGAAAGAAATATGACATGAAGCAGCCAATCTCTGACTTCTGATACTAGCTTTTTTTTTTAATTAGAAATCTGAGGAAACCAGAGACAACTGAGAACACAATTGTGCAAACGCAGAAACAGTGTCCCTTAAAAACTAACAATAGTGATTTAACATGATAAACCAAGTGGGTCCAAAGACAGAGTAAATAAAGGCCCAAACTCAGAAATGGGGCAATCATAACATGCTAAACTCCCATACCCTCCCCCCACCCCCGCGCCCTGCCACCCAACATGGATTTTTCAAAACCTTCAACAGGAAGTTCAAGGATAATTAAATTAAATTGGAAAAGCATCTTAAATAAAGGGCTGCTGCTTTTGGAAGCAGAAAGATACCACATTCCTAACCTCTGACGGGGCTTTCCTGGGTTGTTCTAGCCAACACATGAGTCCTGTATATTTTCATTCGAGCATCCAAGTAAATATAGATGAGTCTTGCTGCCCCCAAGACTCTTTTTCAGATTAAAAATTAATGATTATAAAGGGGTTATAACCTTGGTGAGGTGCCATCAATAGTCTTATACGTTTAAAAGATAAATGTAAACAAAGCCAAAATGAGTTCTGGCAGAGTCTACTGTTTTTAAGTATACCCATGGCATGGATACACACAAATCAAAGTAAGTAGTTGGTGTTTTATAATTGGGTCTGACGGAGTCATTAAATACCAGCTGTTTAGTTCTTTCCTTTTTTTCCTTTTCTTTCTCTTTCTCTCTCATCCTCTCTCCCTCTCTCTCTCTTAAGTAACAAAGTAGTGACTGCCCTAAAAGAAAAAAAATCGTAACAAAAAGAATTTTCTAGATGATGGTCTCAGCCTTGTTAGGGACCCCTCATAGTTTCCTTCACTAAATTAACTCTGGGCATTTGCACGAAGTAATAAGGAAACATAAGGAGAGTACTCTGGGTAACTGCTGTGGAAACAGAACCAAAAGGAAAAATGAAAATTATGGAATAATCTGGTTGTTCCTTAATATGAGTTCAGGTTGAGCTATGACCAAGGAAAAGCATCACAGGGACAGATGAAATTCATGTTTTAATGGAAATTAAACCTCCCTTCTGCAAGACTCAGTCAGTGACACCCAATTTCTGGTGTTAAATGACATTGCTGCTCTGAAGTCATCAACAAAGACGATGGCCAGAAATGTTATCACGAATATGGCAACAAGACCTTGAAACTAATTGTTGGCTGCCTGTTTCCAACTCCCCAAACCACAGGAAGGACCCAGACTTCTGAGCTTAATCATCCAAAGCAGTGGAACTTAGCGGGAAATTTAAAAATTTATGGGAGCCTTTTTCTGGTGGTTATAATGATTGTCGGCGGGGGCCGGGAATGGTAGATGTCCTGCAATGCAGACGGAGTCTTGCTCAGTGAAGATTGGCCCACTGGACATTCACGCAGATGAAAAGCCTGTGTATAATTAGCTGATCCTAGAGCCTGGCTGTGTTGTACATATATGCATAGTTTTAACATCCACTGCATTTCCAAGAATGTAGTATAACAACCATGCAAATGAAGAATGAATGCACTTTCTGATTCCGTGGGTTTTGGGGGGAGGTGAGGCTTGATTCCATGCTAGTAGTATTTGAGTCTTCAATGTCACACACCTGTTAACAGTCTGCATTTGTGAGTATCCCAATGCAGGTGATTTATGCATGGACACACACATCTAATAACTTACCTTTCCTGTAGTCCTGCTCAAGCAAGAAACATGCTATTTTGCTTCACATTTATTTTTCTTCCCATTACAGTTAAGCTAGCATATTGAATTAAAATATATTTATGCAGGGATGTTATATTATTTTTGAACTTTATTTCCAAGTAGTAATAAGGTATAACAAAATGAGACTGCTGAGAACCCAATGATCCAATATATGGGTGATGTCTTAGAAATTCTACCTACTCTAAGTAGAAAGTAGCATCAAGGATCTAGGCAGCATCTAAATGGTACAGGATAAAAATAACATCCTGCTCTCATTTTCCACTCTTCTTCCATCAACTTTGCTGGAAACCATTCTTGGCATATTTGTTTAGCCCAGCCCAGCTTGAGTGCCATTTCTTCCAGGCAACTCTCCCCAACTGCTTATTCCCACAATTTCTTGTGTGGCAATGGGGAACAAATTGAAAGAAGCCATGCAAGCAACCTCTTCGACCTCAGCCACAGCAACTTCTTCCTAGAAACATCACCAAAGGAAAGGGAAGCAAGGGCAAAATGAACCATTGGGACCTCATCAAGATAAACAGCTTTTGCACAGCAAAAGAAACAGTCAACAAAACCAAAAGACAACCGACAGAATGGGAGAAGATATCTGCGAATGACCTATCAGATAAAGGGCTAGTATCCAAAATCTATAAAGAACTTATCAAACTCAACACCCAAAGAACAAATGATCCAATCAAGAAATGGGCAGAAGACATGAACAGACATTTTTCCAAAGAAGACATCCAAATGGCCAACAGACACATGAAAAAGTGCTCAACATCGCTCAGCATCAGGGAAATCCAAATCAAAACCTCAGTGAGATATCACCTCACACCAGTCAGAATGGCTAGAATTAACAAGTCAGGAAACGACAGATGTTGGCGGGGATGCGGAGAAAGGGGAACCCTCCTACACTGTTGGGGGGAATGCAAGCTGGTGCAGCCACTCTGGAAAACAGTATGGAGGTTCCTCACAAAGTTGAAAATAGAGCTACCCTACGATCCAGCAATTGCACTACTGGGTATTTACCCCAAAGAAACAAATGTAGGGATCCGAAGGGGTTTGTGCACCCCGATGTTTACAGCAGCAATGTCCACAATAGCCAAACTGTGGAAAGAGCCAAGATGCCCATCGACAGATGAATGGATAAAGAAGCTGTGGTATATATAAAAAATGGAATATTATGCAGCCATCAAAAGGAATAAAATCTTGCCATTTGCAACAATGTGGATGGAACTGGAGGGTATGATGCTGAGCGAAAAACATCAATCAGAGAAAGACATGTATCATATGATCTCACTGATATGACAAATTCTTAATCTCAGGAAACAAACTGAGGCTTGCTGGAGTGGTGGGGGGTGGGAGGGATGGGGTGGCTGGGGGATAGACAATGGGGAGGGTATGTGCTATGGTGAGCGCTGTGAATTGTGCAAGACTGTTGAATCACAGATCTGTACCTGTGAAACAAATAATACATTATATGTTAAAAAAAAAAAAAAAAGAAGATAGCAGGAGAGGAAGAATGAAGGGGGGGGAATCGGAGGGGGAGATGAACCATGAGAGACAATAGACTCTGAAAAACAAACTGAGGGTTCTAGAGGGGACAGGGGTGGAGGATGCATTAGCCTGGTGATGGATATTAAAGAGGGCATGTTCTGCATGGAGCACTGGCTGTTATACGCAAACAATGAATCATGGAACACTACATCAAAAACTAATGATGTAATGTATGGTGATTAACATAGTAATAAAAAAAAAAAAAAGAAAAAAGCCATGCAAAGCAGATGGAAAGACATGTTTCCATTAGGTACCCACTCGTCAGGACCCAGGCCACGATGTCCCTAGTGTTCAATGACCCCGCACCGCCCCCACCCCAACATCAGTAACAAAGCAAATCATGCCATCTTTGCCTTTTATCTGTACAGTGTGCCTCTGTCCTTACCACACCAGACTGCAAGCCATTTATTCACCTGCTTCCAACTCTGGACTGTGAATTTCTAGAAGGTGGACAGTAAGCTCCTTGCATATTGCCTACCACAGTGCCTGACACAGAACAGAGACTAAATACAGGATTAGAGAATTAAAGTTTGGTCGTGGGTTCAGAATTCCAAACTAAGCCAAGTTTCCCTTATTACAAAAAGCTTTGTTTTGAGCCTTGTTCCAAAGGCAGAATTTAGCACAAGCTTCAGGTCCTCTAGGTTCTTCATCAATATGTCTGTGGCTAAAGCTTAGAATGAATTCCCTGCTTTGGTTTTTAAGGACAACACAGAAGTATCTCATGACGGGGAACACCGGGGAAGTTAAGAGGGAGAAAGGAAATCATTCCTAGTCCTTAATCTAGAAATAAGGTGAAACACACACACACACACACACACACACACACACGCACACAAACACCCCATGATGAGAAATTAGATGGAACCCAGTTGAAGTAAGTTCTCAGGATGGAGAAGCACAGCTACTATAAGGCAGGCCCACCCTGTGCAAGCAGCCCCCCTCCATAAGCAGACCCCTGACTTCCTGCCCTGCTGATCTCCTGAGCAGCAGACCCATTTTTAAGGTCTGATTAGCTTGTATTGACAGTCCTCTGGGAAACGAGAAGGGTGGGCAAGCTTTCTGATTCCTCTGAACCAGGGCAGGCTTCCTGAAAAACGACCATGTTCACCTCTCAGCTCAAGAGGCAGTAAAACAACTCTTCAAAGGCTGCTTACCCTATTTTCAAGTTGAAAAATTGACAAAGCCACACAATAATGTCTTAATAGAATTATCCTCTTACCAATACAGTAAAACGTGAACATTTGCTCTCTGGACATTAACATTTGCTGTTTGTGAGGACCTGTATCTTATATTTCTATATATACTGCTCCTTTATTTTTTTTAACCAAGGATTTTTAAATTACCAAACAAAAATAATTAGGCTGGATTCTATGTAGACAAAAGCTAGTATGTTCAAAGAATAAGACTGAATTTGCGTCAGAAGCTGTACGTGCGTGTGTGTGTGTGTGTATGTGTGTGTGTGTGTGTGTAGCAACTTGGCACTCAACACAGCTGCAGCCATTCAGAGTTGTACAGCCAGCCCTCCGCTCTTTTCATTCTATTTTAACTGTTGTCTGAAAATTTTTCACAGCAAGGAAGTAGAGTTCTCATTTTAATATGATGTATTTTGGGTATGCAGAAACTCCATTCACTTGCTCAGAATCCAGATAAGTAACTAAAATACAATGAAGACACGGGAAGGCTAATAAATATTTTGCCTGAGGGCAGTCTGGTATAATATTTTTCTGCAAACATAGGACTTTATTTTTCCCCTAACAGGGGGTCTTGACTCCAGCGAAAAGATTCTGCCAAGGTTTATGGAGGTAATTAGATATCAACACTTCCCTTTTACAACATGGTTTAGGGCTCTGGGTCCTTGAACAGTGAGCAAGTGTTTTCCCAGGACTGTGCACCCAGTACTCACACTGTTGTTTCGGGCACCACAGGAGGGCAACACAAGGGTCATAAACAAACCAGCTGGGGGAATTAGCATTTTGTAAAAATAACCCCTAACAGGTGCCAAGGATGACCAGAAAAACCAGTGCCAATCAGCAGACAGGAGTGGGCCTGATAAGACATTTCAGGAAGTCCTTGTCTGTAAACAAAATGGGTCTAATTCAGGAGACCAAGGCCATTCCTTCCAATTCGTCTGTTCCATGAAATTAAGATTCAGATCTCCAAGGTAGGCTCAAATTAGGCGGCAGTTAAGAAGAGAACAAAGACGTCACATGAAATACCATCTGAGATACAGATTTACAAAGGGAAGCAAGCAGCTGACAATTCAACATAATCTCCCATTAAATACCAACTCATTTAAACATATCCCGTGGTGCCCTCCACATCTGGCAAACGATCGCGGCTGGCAGATTTATTTCCGGAGCTTGCTCTCCTGTGCCGGCCCCCACAGTAGCCTCCCTCACTCCTGAGCAGGACCACTCCACTTTTTTTTTTCCCCACACAAACCTGGTGTGATTTGCAAAGATAAGGATGTCCAGATTTTGTTACCACCTAATTACTAGATGTTTCATGTCTTTTAACACAGGGGAGGATTATTACGGGCATTTCCTTTCATTTCAGCCATCATAAATTTAAAATGGTAAAAGTAAATCTATCTGCAATGTGTCACTTATACCATAAGCCCCTGTGTTTGGGAGTGATAAAGGGTTCAAGCTAACCCTTGGCTGGTCTCTCTATTCCAAGTCCCAGGGGTTACATTTTATGGAAGCATGATTAAAAAAATAAGCTTCATTCTGGGTCACTAAAACATTTCAGGACTTAAGACGGAGAAGAAGGGGAAAAAAACAGACCCTTGCACATTATTTTTTTCCAGCTACTTTGCAAAGAGTGAAAGCTCCCAACCACACCAGGAAAATCTCCCTAACATGCATTAAATCTAGCCTCACCCGGGAAGTCCTTTGTCTTCTCCGACTACTTCTCTTTAGACAAATAGTTGTTTATCCAACCCCAGAAACAAATATGCTAAAAATACGATGAAATTTTCAAACGCCTTTTCAGTCAATTGGATATTCTCCTAATGGTAATAGAAGAGAAGTGCCATCTGATGTTTTAATTGAAATTTTAACCAAAAGAGGCATGGCCAGATTTCTAATATGTTCTAACTACAGTACTTTCCCTTTCTACAATTACTCAGCTAATGTCTGCATTGAATTCCCTAATTTCTCATTATAAAACAATTGGATTTCATCTCACAGTCTTTAATTGCATTGTTTCTCCTGCTAGAATAACTGCACATTCTTCTTGGTGAGGTGTTGAAGTTGTTGAATGACAAATCGATAAAGGTCAGGCATTCAGATTTAATCAATTATTATTCCATCTCGAAGCAAAATCAATGAGGAGCTTGAAGTATAGTTGTAAAAACCATCTACATTGCTGTAGACAAAACCCCCCAAATAATCCTCCACAATCTCAAAACAAGAGAAAGACCTCGGAAAATTAAGGAAGCCAGATTGAGTGCACCCACACTTTCCAGAGGAGCATCACTGAAAAGTATTTTTGGGAAAGGGAGCCTCGGGAAGATACTGGCTGACACAAGGAAGGGGCCAGATGGAAAAAAACATCAGATGCTAACCCACCTATGGGACTCAGACGAGACCACAACTACTCGGGCAGGAGCTGAGCGGCACAGGACATCCTGAAGGAGCTGGACAAGGTAGAAGTGCCCCAGGTGATTCACCTGGAAGGTGGTCTCCAGGCCATCTTTGGTGAGGCTCCAGGGCAGAGCAAAAGCCGCTGCATTGCACACAAGCACGTGAAGAGATCTGAAAAATAAAACATCCAACACTGTGCAGACATAAACACCAAAACCAAGAATAACCCATGTTCTGACAGAAATAATCAACTCTTCCCTGTCTTCAAGATTCATCAGTTGGAAATGGGATGTCAAAGCATGAGCCATGCTGCTGGAGAAGGGCTTAGACTGTGACGAGCTGCAGGGCACCAGGAGTTCCCCAGGATACAGGACTTTCAGTGCTCAAACTGGGACCACCCTGGGCAAACTGGTCACCCTGGATGGAACCCAGATTCTAAAACCTAATTTTATATGTGCATCTTAGTTTATCCAATTCTTAGCTTCTTCACCTAAAAAATCAAAATAACCCTTAAGGTATTTGTAAGAAATAAAGAGAGATATGTAAGAAATAATGTAAGAAATATGTAAGAAATAAAAGAGAATACAGGTTGTATAAAGACCAACACAGGAACCAGCATTTAATAGGTTCTAAGTAAATGGATCAAGGGGGAAACTCTCTGTTTAAAGAGACAGGCACACATTGTTTGAATATATTCCTCCCAGAGGTCAAATTATATCTACACTTTAGAAACAAGGGAGCCCAGGGATGGGTAAGTGGAGGTCTATTATAATATTTTCTCCTATTTTGAATATATTTAATTTGTTTCATAATAAAATTTTAAAAAGTAAAAGTAAGCCTTTCATGTGAATCAAAATCCTAAATCCTCATAAAGAAATGGTACTTGTGGGAAATCATCCTAAGGTGCTAACAAGAATTGTAAAAAGGCATACATTAAAGGCTATCCATAGTGTTTGTAATTACATTATAAAATCAAAATATTACAAAATAAATGAAATATAAAATTGGGAAATCATTAAATGAATCTGAATATATGCATACTATGCAGCCATTAAAATGATACATCTTTTGACCCTGTAAAACATGCATGTTATAGAACAAAATATGTAATATTGTATGATCACATAACACAGAAAATATTAATGAAAGGTACACAAAAATGTGAATAATAGTTGTCTCTAGAGGTGGGTGGAACCCCAAAATGTCTTAAATTATCTTCTTTCTGAGTTTTAATTTTGATGAAATGCAAGTTGTATATATTTTTTTTCTTTTGTCACTTGTGCTTTTGGGGCCCTATCTAAGAAACCACTGCCTAACGCAACATCACAAGGATACACTTCTATCTTCTAAGAGTTTTAGTTTTAGCTCCTACATTTAGATCTATGATCCACTGTAAGCTAACACAGAAGTAAGGTGAATGCAAGAGATCTAACTTCATTTTTTGGCATTCAGGTATTACAACTGTTGTAGCTTTGTTGGTTTTTTTTTTTTTAAGTTATTTATTTATTTATTTATTTATTTATTTATTTATTTATTTATTTCACAGAGAGACACAGCAAGAGAGGGAACACAAGCAGGAGGAGTGGGAGAGGGAGAAGCAGGCTTCCCGCGAAGCAGGGAGCCCAATGCGGGGCTCAATCCCAGGACCCTGGGACCATGATCTGAGCCAAAGGCAGACGCTTAACCACTGAGCCACCCAAGCACCCTAGCTTTGTTTGTTAAAAAGACTATTCTTCCCCACATTGAATGATCTTGGCACCCTTGATGTAAATCAATTGACCAACTGAAAGAGTTTATTTTGGGACTCTCAATTCTATTCCATTATTATGGTAGTACTATAGTCTTTATTAGTAAAGCTTTGCAATAAATTTTTAAAATGGGAAGTGAGTAATTCAATGTTGTTCCTTCTCAAGCTTGGGCTGGCTAGTCAGGAGCCCTGCATGCACATATATAAAGTTTAGAGTCAGCTTTCAATTTCTGCAAAAAAAGCCAACAGCAATTTTGATAAAGTTTACATTAAATTTGCAGATCAGGGTGCCTGGGTGGCTCAGTCAGATAAGCCTCTGCCTTCAGCTCAGGTCATGATCTCAGGATCATGGGACTGAGCCCTGAGGCGGGCTCCCTGCTCAGTGGGGAGTTTGCTTCTCCCTCTCCCTTTGCCCATCCCCCCCTTGTGCTTTCTATTTCTAAAATGAATAAAACCTTTTTAAAAAAATTGCAGATTAATTTTGAGAATACTGTCTTCTTAACAATATTACGCCTCTTGATCCATGAACATGGGATGTCTTTATATCCATTTAGGTCTTCTTTAATCTCCTTCTTAAATATTATATAGCTTTCAAAATACAAATTTATCACATCTTTCATTAAATGTATTCATAAGTATTTTATTCTTTCTGATGCTATGGCATACAGAACTGATTTCTTAATTTGATTTGGGAATTATTCATTACTAGTGTATAGAAATACAATTGATTTTTGCATATTGACTTTTTATCCCCCAACCTTGCTGAAATTATCTATTAGATTTAGTTGTTTTTTTAAGTGGCTTTCTTAGTATTTTCTACACTTAAGGTCATTTTGCCTGCAAATAAAGATAGTTTTACTTTTTCCTTTCCAACTGGAACATCTCCTTCCCACCCCCAATTACTCTGACTAGCATTTCCAGCACACTATTGAATGGAAGTGGTAAGATTTAATATCCTTGTTTTGTTTCCTGATCTTAAAGGGAAAGCATTCAATATTTTAGCATTAAGTAGAAGGTTAGGTGTGGGTTTTTTTTTTTTTTAGAAGCCCTTTATCAGGCTGAGGAAATGTCCTTTTACTCCAAGTTTGTTGTGTGTTTTTATCACGAAAGGGTGTTGGACTTTTTCAAATGCTCTTCCTGTGTCCAATGGCATATCCTTTATTTTACTGATATGGTATATTACACTGACTTTCAGATGTTAAGCCACCTAGAATTCCTTGGATAAATCACATCTTGCCATAGTGTATAATCCCTTTTATATATTGCTGCTTTTGGTTTGCTAATATGTTGTTGAAGATGTATACATCTTTATTCCTAAGTGATACTGGTCTGTAATTTTCTTGTGATGTCTTTATTTGGTTTTCAAATCAGACTAATACTGGCCTTACACAGTGAGTTGAAAAGTTTTCTCTCCTATTCATTTTTTCTTAGAGTTTGCTAGGAATCGGTATTATTTCATTAATTATTCATAATATTAATGATATTATTAATGATCTCGATACTAATTTCATTAAGAATTCATAATAAATGCGTGGTAGAAAGCATGAATTAATTTATCACTAGAGGAAAAAAGAATTAACTCACTGTTTTTTAAAAAGTATTTATGTAAATCTCATTGCCACTAGGTCTCATTGAGAAACTATCTTATTTGTTCTGTTGCCTGATAAAGCTCCAATTCATCACCTACCTAAGACCTAAAAGTGCTGATGTGGCTGAGGTCAGCTGTGTTTGGTTGGGATCACCTGTTTTCCACTTATGGTCCCCCCAGTTGTCAATGCACAGTCCCCCAACAATCCAGTTACTCTGAAGAGGTGGACAAAAAATGCTTTGAGGCATCTGGTCTACCTAGAACATTCATCAGAGCCTATTTCAAATCAAAACAGAATCTACTCATTTATAACCAAAATAACCCATATTTTGTAGCAAGGCAAGACCACTGGAAAAAAACTTTGAGAGAGAAAGGGGAAAAGGGCCAAGTGAATATATGAATTATATGTGAGCTCCTTTCAGTTTTCATCTCGAATACTTGGTTCACTTTTTCAGAGTTGTTGATACTTTTTTTTTCCTTTGAGTGATAAATGGGGATTACGCATTTATTAATAGCTTTGTGTACATAAGAAACTTAAGTGATATGTATTATTATCAACATTTTACAAGCAAGAAAACAAGAGATTAGAAACAAACATCCTATGGTCTGAATAAGAATCAGAAACAGCTAAAATAAAGAAGCAAATGATTAAGAACAAAACAAAATAAGAAGATCAGGTGAGTTCAAAGCTACTGCACAATACCTTCTTTCTTAGATAAGCTCCCTTAAGTGGGTAGAGACAAGTGTTGACAGAAATTCTACCTCAGTCATGTCACTATACTTACCTGACTTGTGCCCCGTTAGTTAACGTCTGTAAACCTGTCTCTGCTCCCTGTGAACTTAGAACAGCAGCTTACACCCCTCCCAAGGCTGTGATGAGTAAAATCCCAGCACTGTGCAAGGTACATGCCAGGTTAAATCAGTTACTTCCTTTGTCTCTATACCCTTCCCTTCTATCCACAGGAGAAAACACAACTCTTCAAAGTTGATTTTTGCAGTGTTTCCGTGTCTTTAGGATAGGCCTGGGCATTTGGAATTCTGACACCACACCTCTTATTAACAACGTGGCCTCCTCTAATTACTTTTATCCCTGCCTATACATTTTCTCAAGGAAATGCAAAACACATCAAGAAACTTGTTACCAAAGACCTCAGCCTGGAGGCATGAATCCACAGAGGACATGGGAAATCCTCTGCTCTTTCACCAAATTTTAATACCTTTCATTAATGTTAACTGCACAACACCAGAGGCAAAATATGTACCCTGTACCTAAAACCTGTCACCTCCATTAA
Source organism: Eumetopias jubatus (assembly GCF_037043125.1). Lineage (NCBI taxonomy): Eukaryota > Metazoa > Chordata > Mammalia > Carnivora > Otariidae > Eumetopias > Eumetopias jubatus. The sequence continues at coordinate 30,900,961 of NW_028274816.1, read as the reverse complement.
TTAAAAAACAGGCTTATGGAATATGAAACTATAAAGTGTTAGACGTTTTTTTAATTGTAAAGACAGTTAATTGGCTTGGACAAAAGGAAAAGAATTTCTTTTGCCTCACTTTAATGAGGTTTTTATTATTCAAATGGCACATTTTGCTCAGTTTTGACTAAAAGCCATTGCAATTCAAAAGACTCTGAGATGATGAATATTTACAGACTACCAAAAGGAAAGTTCAAACTATAAAGACAGAATGGAAACAAAAATAGTATCATTCCAATTCCAAAGCTGAGGCTATTAGTCAGCACTCTCTGGGCCTGATTTTTTTTTTTCTTCTTTGGTGGATTCTGGTCTGTGAGTGAGCGAGGACAGGGGGGGTCTTCAATGTATAGAAGATCCCAACGAAAATGGGTGTGCTGCTTCTCTGCAGTTCTAATCTACCCAGAGCGAGAGGGGACCCTGGCTTTCTCTGGGCCTGATGGGGATGATGCTCCGGGCCCAGTGGGGCCAACATATTCTTTTGGGCCAGAGAACAACTGTTCAATACTAAGGAGAGTGGTGATCCTGTTATTTAGCAGGGGAGAGTGCTCCTGCTCATCCATGGAAGCAATGATGGGCCAAGCTTTTGAGCCAGCCAAAGTAGCCTTAAGTGATCTTCCTACCGAAAGAGCGCCAGATGGGGACGCTAAACGGAAGGAGGTCCTAGTGCAAAGGCTTTCAGATAGCTGATCTCTTAAGTTTTCCTCTCACTCCCTCCGGTTCTGTTTTGTTTGTTTGTTTTTTTCCTTTTAAATGCAGATATAACTGACATACCACACTGTATTTGTTTCAGGTGTACAACTCTTCCAGCATCTCACCCATTGACTATCCCTCTCTCTCCCTCTCTTTCTAGCCTTTCCAGTAGCTAATGCTCCACGGGCTCAATCCTGCTGCCTTCAGGCTAATCAGATTTTTTTTTACCATCTACAAAGGGAAAATGGGGAAAGTGGAAAAAAGAAACCGAAAGGAAGGAGGACAGACAGGAGAGAGAAGGCCAGAAAGAGAAAAACATCTATATGACATTGGGGCTCTTTCAACTGGCACTAGCCTTTCTCTTCCCATTTGTGGACTACAGTTTTGAAATATTTGTCTCCATTCCTTGCCCCAAACCCACTTCTTATCACCAAGCTGAGTGACTTCTTTCCCATGACCCTCCAGATTCTCTCAAAGCCACCTGGAGAGCTATGGCTTCCCAATCAAGAAACCCAACAACCTCCCCTCTCTTGAAACCAGACTTCTCTGTCGCAATGGACCTCCTCCTAATGTTGCCACTGCCCCATCTTCTGTCTCTTCCAGCCCTTCCTCTCCCAGCCAGGGACTCCAAACAACATGTCTATAAAGATGAACTTCACACCCACAGCTCCAGCCCCCATATTCCTCCCAGGTTCCAGAATCTCATTCATACCCACCCCAAATCTGAACTTTTCATCTTCATCTTTCCACTTCCTGATGTCCTTATTACTAGTGGGTGATGATACTCTCTAACTGGCCCCCTAATAAGTAACTCTTAGGAAACATTTGCTACTCCCTCTTCTCCCTTAGTCTCTATGACTAGTCATTACCAACATCTCTAGAGACTATTAATGCTTTTCCAGTCCCCTACATTTCCAATGGAATGAGCATTAAGATGTCCTGTCTAGATCTCAATTATGGGTCCGGTGTATCCCTTCACCATGGCTGAGAGCAGACATCTCCAGAAAATTGTCCTTGACTGATGGGCACCATCACATCTGGAAAGTCATGCCCCAGACCCAGCTGCTCTGCTAACAAGGAGGACAACTCTGGTATAAGTCCTTCTCCAGGAACCTGTGGCATCAGGCTGAAGCTAGTCTCGAGTTAAACACAATCTGTTTCCCTCCTACCTTCTTCTGAGAATACTCCCCCAATAAATACGTCCCTCTACCAGGCCTGATTTCTGGGGAACTCAAGCTAAGACAACCACCAGCACTCCATAACCTGTTGCCTTTAGCTCTGGCCACTGCAACAGCCCAGGCCTGGTCTTGCTACCTCTACTTGCTCCCTTATTTGACCTATCATGAATCCTGGGGGTCCCATTAAACACATTCTGAGAGTCTAACAAAAACACTGATGAAGGTATTTAAAAATTGATAAAACTAGATTACAAATAACCAGTACAAGATTTAACATGTTAAAATCCTCTAGTAGCAATAGTTAAAATATGGCCTACCAATGAAATTAGATTTATTTATAATATTATGTTGTTATTATGTTATATGAAGCTGATAGGAATATATATTCCTGCACCCTGAATACATGTTGTTTGAAGCCAGTACACATGTGTTATTTATTACAACAGCAATAGAAAACTAACAGAGTCAGGTAATAAACATTCGCTCTTTTAAGTCACTAACTTTTGGGAGTAACTTAACACCAACAGATAACTAATATGTGCATCATGCTATGTGAGAGAAACCAAACACAAAAAGCTACATATGGAATACATGTATTTATGTAACATTCTGGAAAAGGCAAAACTCTAGAGACAGAAAAAAAACCAATGGTTGCCAGGGGCTGCGTGCAGAGGTGGGAATGACTACAAAAAGGCACAGGGGAAATTTGGGGGGTAAGGGAACTGCTCTGTATCTTGACTATGGTGATTCATGGCTGTGTGTTTGTCAGAACTTACCGAACTCTATTATTAGAAGGTGAATTTTACTGTATGGAAAATGCAACTGAAAAGAAACGTAGAAACACAAGAGTGCTTTGTGTGCTTCCAAAGGCCCAAATCACAGACCCAGGATAAGGGACTGGCATATTTGTGTGCTGACCGCACCTAGTGGGTCCACGGGAGTTGTGCCTATTCATCTCCGCATCTCTGGACCAACTTGCAGAGCACCATATGCCTGACAGGTGATGAATACAAAACCGTTAAATCTGACTGAAGTCAAGTAAACTATGCGTGGACTATTTATGATGTACCTTGCCCTGGGTCACAGCAAACAACTGAGAAGAAACATGTTAAGATCTACTTGCAGAGAGAACAGGTCAACGTTAACAGTGTAGAGACAAGAGAATACTTGGCCCATGTCTACAGCACCCATGCTGACTGTCCCCCCGTCCTTTCAAAAGCCAGCTCAAACCCCTGTGGAACCTTCCTGGACCACTGCACCCGTAAGAACGGCTCCTCCTCTGAATGTGTACGGCATTTAGCATCTCTTAGCATCTCATCTCAATGAACCTCATTGCGGCAAGAACTCCCTGGAAGTCCTGACCAATCACAAAAATCCTTTCCTATGAAATTTTATGTTCTATGTATAAGTGTTATAACAGCAGGGGTGCAGTTCCACAGTGTTGTCATCCTCTAAAAATATGAGAATGTTCAATAAGCACCTATTTGAACACAGGGGTCTAGTAAACATGAACCGAGAGAGAGGCCTAGACTTGTTCCTTGCCTGGGACAGTCATATGATGTCAGTCTGAGGAAACATTGCTGGTAGTTCTTGGCATGTCGATATACTATTTTAATAATCATGGCAACCCATAAGGTAGATGGCATCATTACCATTTTACAGAGGAAAACGCTAAGGATCAAAATGTTTCTTGCCAAGTAGGTGAAGAACCCAGAACTGAAATCTAGGAATATCTGCCACCAAAATCTCTTCTTAGCCAGGAAAACACAGAGGCTTTACAACCAGGGAATAAGGAAGGCTTGCTGTGTGGAGCCAGGGGCTTGAACACAGATAGTGGGCAATGTGAATGGCACCCCACACCCTGAACTTCCACAAGCAGCAGCAGTCTGATGATGACGTTAAGAAATTAAACTCGAATAAAATGCCAGCACTTCCGCCCATCTCCAACCTGGCTCTCAGCCAGGGTGACGGAATGTGTGCAGGTTCCTAGACCACAGAGCAATTAGGGATGTTGGTATCACAGGACTTTCTGATCCTTGCTGACACACGGACACACAAGGCTTTCTGGCCTCACTCTACTTGTCCCCTTAGATGGACCTAAGGGGGTCCCTCACTCTGTCTCAGCTGCACCTTCTACACATCACAACCCACCCCGTCCCCCAAGGACTACTCATGACCCTTCCTGCTTGAAGAATCCTTGCTCCTCATCTGGAAGATGGGTACTATCTCCCTCTTCTGAAATTCCTAGACACTTTCCCTGGACCTTTTACAAGGTTGACAACAGTGTGATTGACAGAAAGACAGATATAACCAAAGGACACAAGGTCCTTCGACCTATGACCACTAGACAAATGCATGGGACAGGAGATCCAGCTGTTTCCCATGTTCCCTGACCTACAGGTCCCTGCCAAGACACCAGTCTCCTACTGACACCGACCCCTCAAGGGCCAGGATCCTGTCGGTTTCCTCCACAAACATCAATTGCCATTCTTAACCCTGCCAACTATTTTGAATGCTCATCAGTAACTGGCAATGACCCAACCCTAGCATTCCGTAAGAGTTTATTGTAAACAGAACAGCAGCTTCTGAGCTGTAGCATCTCCCAGGAGGCTGGGGCTTCAATTCTGCCTGGGGTGTGTCCATTCCTACATTGCTTAACTCTTTGTGACACAATCCATCTGTTATCTTCACCAGGAGACTACAATCAATGTCCCTAGGAAAGAAGTCTTTGTTTGCCCAGCCTTTGTTTGCATGCAGTAAGAAGTAAGCCTTTTGTACATCAGGAATGAAAGGAATTAATGCACTGAATCAATGCTATTTTCCCAGTGACATTTGGTTTGCAAATCACATTCCGTAGCCATGTTTTACAATTTATTATTACCTAAAATATGACAAAAGAAGCAGGGGAAAAGTGGATTGGTTCTAGCTGATCCATGAAGACTGAGTTATTTATGCTTTGAGGACAAGACCAGTCCGTTATGATCCAAGCAACCTAAGAACCATACATAATGTCAAACCTGAGCACAGAGAAGGTGCTTCGAAACAATCTATGAAGAGCAGTAGCAACCATCATGGGATTGAATTACAGTGAGGATTTGTAAACTGAATCATAACATGCTCCAGAAAACGAGACAGACCTTTACAGGCTAAATAAACACCCTGCGGAACATTAACACAATTGTGGCTGTGGGGGATTCCATCTCAGACACAGCAAAAGACTGAGCTAAGTGTAATGTTATGTAAAGGAAAATACTTTTCAATTCCTCCTTGAAACGGAATGTCACACCATCTGGGGCATTTCTCAAGCGAGCTGTGGGAATTCATACTATGTGGAAATAATATGAAATTCAACAGAAAGGGCCTAAGGACCCAAAGTCCCAAAGACAACTGTTTCTCAGACTTACTAAGTATTAGGTTTTCTTTTTCTTCCAGAAAAGGGGGAGGAAAAAATTACTGTAGAATTCCAAGGTGGATCTCTGCTCAGATCGCTAGGGCTGGCTTATTTTGAACTCCCGGATGGCAGCATAAGCTAGAACACAGCCATTCTCTCATACAGCTATCTCCAGCCCAGCGAAGGTTCCAGACTCTCCAGCAGTCCACCAAGACCTCAACTGCCCAAGATGCAGTGTGCACACCAACAGTAAAAGTCAAGGGGAGTTTAGGTGGTATACGGACAAACTTAAAAAAAAAAAAAAATGCTTGTTTATGGTAACACACTGGAAAAAAATAATCAGCCACTCAAACTCACAATGAGAATAATGATTAAAGGGAAAGACTGTACCCACCTTGTTTGATAGTGGTAAAAATTAGAGAAAAATGTAAACTGCTTAACATCAGCTGAGAGATGGTACCTAAAACAGACTATTTTTTCTTGGCTGCCTGTTTCCTAGACTTTGGCTACACTTTGGGGACATGCTATCTATCAATAATTCAGAGATATAAAATATGTATATAACTGTCTCCCATATTTATAAAATACCTATACTTGGTTCTTACCCGATATCTCTGGTAGGTAAGAGCCTCAATAAATATGCAAGGAAATCAAGCAAATAAAACAAGAGAA